>NW_008246074.1:187745-188225 GCF_000281045.1 Saprolegnia diclina VS20
TCGGCCATGTCGGACGCCGATCTCCAACGCGCCAGTGCGTCAACCGCGCGGCTATGTTTCGTCTTGGCCAACAAGCTCTCGCCGGACGCCGACCAGAGCGACACAGCGTGCAACTTTATCACCATCTCGCTCCGGCACTTCAACAAACACGGTAGGACCCTACCCCTAGACACATTTGGTTTGACAAAAAAGGGTACAATAGTCCCCATTTTCGTCCAAGTGCTAAAGTCGGACAACATTGGTCACTTGCACCTCTCGGGCGCCAACAACGTCCTCTGCGTGGACCAGTTGAAGCTGGCCATTCTCGCCAAGTCGTGCTTGATGCCGGGTACGGCGGCGCTCATTTGCAGCATCCTCTTTACGTTTCGCCCAGCGGTCGGTCTTCGGTGCGCGCATGTTTGATGAGCCAATTTCGACATAGCATCTTTCTATAGGGAGGCGACGTGGGCCTCGTCGTTTCTCCAAGGCTGCAGCCACGAC
>NW_008246074.1:188951-220576 GCF_000281045.1 Saprolegnia diclina VS20
CTCCCCAACCACTTGCGCGATTTCATTGCACCGCTGCGGCAGCTCCGGCGCCGGGGTACGATGGGTGCAGCGACGCGCGACGCTATCCCGATCGTCATCATCAGCAACCGCGTCTTGACCAAGAAGCAGTTTGCGGGCATTCAGTCGTATGAGCATGTCTACTATCTCCGCGGCTCGCCGCTTGCGCTACCCATCCTCGAGACTGCACGAGTCGGTCGCAGTAAACGCATTGTGATCTTGCGCAACTGCTCCGAACTCGCGAACGGTGAAACCGAGACCGACCCGAACGACGTGATGGACCAAAACATGATCGACACGGATGCGATTACCCTCCATCGATTCCTCACCGAAGTGTGCGCGGCGCAGCGCTCGGACGACATGGCGCGACCGACGATCCTCATTGAGCTCGTGCGATATTATCGTATGGCGTGGTTGTAGCTCATTTCGAGTATGTAGAGCCGTCCGAATAGCCTCCGGTTTTTGAAGGACCCGACGCTCAACTACCATGACGACGACGACGCGATCAAGATGCTGACCAAGCAAGCGATTGCGCGCGTCGACGATCCGCTCGACCGTATCTGCAACCCGTTGTATGCGTCGGGTACAAGCGGCCAGAATGCACAGAGTGTCATGTGTTGTGCGTAGGCAAAGTGTTTGTGTCGAATGCTCTCGATGCGCTCTTGGGGACGTGCAACAAGTATGGCAGCCTTCTGGAGCTCGTGCAGCTGCTCGTTTTGGGCGAAAATAATGCGGGTGGGCTCGATCAGATGGACATTCCGGTGCTCCAAAATGGCCGCCCGTACGGCGCTTGCTTCGAAGAGCTGCTTGTGCACCAAGTACGTTTGTACAACGGTCACTCGAGTTGGAGCTCATTTTTTGTATTTTTTAGGGCATTTTGTGTCTCGGGGTCTACCGCGCGCGGCCCGAAGCCGACACGAGCTACGTGGTCGTCAACCCGAATCCAGGGCTCGTCCTCGATCCTGCCGACAAGCTCTTTGTGCTGCGGTAGCATGCGTTTCGGCGCAGCTAATTTTGGCGCCAACAACCAACGACCTGAGCCAAAACCGACCGACTTTTGAATTTGGATGCGGCTCAAGCGGGTGCGGGCGAGCGCCCGGCGCCTCCACGCGCTTCTGATCAAGCCCCGGAAGCGCGACGAGAGCTTCCGGCGCTGGGTCGGGCGCAACCTCGACAAGTCTATCCTTGGCGCCACGATTGACCTCTTCCAAGCCTTTCTCGGGTACTCGCCTCTCGGTGTTCTCCAAGCGATGACATTATCACATTGTAGACTCATCGTCACGGGTCTCTATGGCCATAAAAACTGGATTGGCTGGAACAACACCCCCGACGCGGCCGAGCTGCGCTATTTCCACGCCGTCATTGGGTCGGTCTTCCTCTTTGATTATTGCCTTCGGTACGTTTGGAAAGGAGATCCGCGATTAACAATTTTCGGCAGATTCTTTGCGGCCGACAACCGCCAGTCGTATGTGCTGGCGCCGCTCGCCATCATGGACTTTCTCGCGATCTTTCCGCAGTTTACCGAGCTCGTCTTCTCGGAGGCATACCACAATGCGCACATTCTCTGGTTTGGCGCGGTTCGGACGCTGCGGCCGTTCCGGTGCCTTTGCTTCTTCCGGCTCGTGTCTTTTGCCTCGACAGCCAAGCAGCGCGAGTCGCTCCTGCTTCTTATCACCGTCACGTGCATCATCATTTGCTTTGGGGGCATGCAACAGGTGGCTCAACTCTTGGACTTTATATTGCTCTTACGAAAGTGGGCTAGGCCATCGAGGCGTGCCCGTGCAGTGCGCTCGGCGCCAACTGTACACCGGCCACGCGCGCCGTGCAAGCCGCCCACTGCCAAAACCTAACGTTCTACAACGCCATCTACTTTGTGGTCATTACAACCGCAACGCTCGGGTTACGTTTTGGATGTCATACATGTAGTCTATATGACGGTTGGTATAGGTCGGGCGACATTGCTCCCAAATCGCAGATGGGCCGTCTCGCGGTGATCATCCTCATCATTGCGTCCAGTTTGCTGCTGCCACTTCAAATCTCAACGCTGAGCGACGTTCTCAACCGAGAGACCGAGTACGACAAGGCGTTTACCGAGCGCAAGGAGAAGCACCCGCATGTCCTTATTTGCGGCGACGTCAACTCGGGCGCGTTGGATTTCTTTCTGCGGCAGTTTCTGCACCCGACCAACATGAACTGGAAAGACAAGGTCGTGATCCTATCGCCGACCCTGCCATCGAGCAACCTCAAACGTATTTTGCTCAACGGCGCCTACGAGCAACGGGTCAAGTACCTGCAAGGCTCGGCGATGCTCGACTCGGACCTCCAGCGCGCCAGTGCGTCGACTGCGCGGCTTTGCTTTGTCTTGGCCAACAAACTCGCACCCGACGCCGACCAGAGCGACACAGGGTCCAACTTTATCACGATCTCGCTCCGGCACCATAGCAAGCGCGGTAGGACCCTACCCCTAGCCCAGATTTTGTTGGACAAAAAAGGGTCCAATAGTCCCTATTTTCGTCCAAGTGCTCAAGTCGGACAATGTCAAGCACGTCTCGCTCTCGGGCGCCGACAACATTTTGTGCGTCGACCAGCTCAAGCTCGGGATCTTGGCAAAGTCGTGCTTGATGCCGGGCACAGCGGCCTTGATCTGTAGCGTTCTCTTTACGCTACGGCCGTTGATGGTCGACCAACGGTTGGGCCATTTGCGTGTGGTTTGGTTTATTATGTTTTGTGTCGACTAGGGACGGGTCGTGGGCCGCCGAATTTCTCTCGGGCTGCAGTCAACACTTGCACGAAGTGCACTTGCCCGTGTACTTGGACCGGCTCGTGTCGTTCGAGCTGTTTGCTCACGTCTTGTACCATGAATACCACATGGTTTCTTTGGGCGGCTGCGGTGGGGACGGCTCGTATTTTTTGTTTACACCGTCGCGGGTTCTCGGCGCCGACATGGTGCTCTACGTCCTCTCGTCCGACCTGGATGTCGCGCCAACGGTAGCCGGGCTCTCGTTGACGACGCTGCAAAAGTCGATTTTTGTTTTTCGATTCCTCAAATATTGAAAACGAATTCATTTTTAGGTACAAGGCGCGATTGCCCAACTTTGACAAGATCACTCAGGCGTGGAATCGCACGACATTTACGACCAAACTAAGGACAGCGGCCCGTGCGTCAAGGGCCTCGTTCAGCACGTCGTTTAAAGCGTCCGTGTCCCGCGTCGGGTCGCTCTCCAATATCCTTCGCCCGGGCATGAATAGCGCCAAGCCCGAGCCGAGTGCCAAGTCCCGAGTTAACTCGCGCGTTAGCCCCGTCTTGCCCTACTCGTTTGTCGACGACGAGACGCCGGACGCGCCCACCAGTGAGGTTCATTCGGCCCCCGAGGATGACGCGCTGGCCCCCGAGAATGACGTGCCGCCGTCCTCGCCATCGCACGAATCGGGCGCGTGTCCATTTTTGCCCACGGCGCTGGTGCGTCACGTAGTGCTCTGCGGTATGCCGCACTCGCTCCACGACTTTGTTGCGCCGCTGCGTCAAGAGCGGGGGATGGCCCCCGGCCTCGGGGGGACGCACCATTTGAGCAACGTCCCGATCGTCGTGATTGCGCTCAGTCGCATGACGCCCAAGGAGCACGCGGCGATCGCGGTTTACTCGAACGTGTTTTTTGTGCAAGGATCGCCACTCTCGCTACCGACGCTCTTACGCGCTCGCGTGCACACGAGCAAGAGTGTCGTGATTCTCCGCTCGTGCGGCACGACAGTCCGCAACAGCAGCGACCTCATTGACCAAAACCTCGTCGATATGGACGCGATCACGGTGCATCGGTTCATTTCGGATGTCTGCGCCATGCACACACCCTCCGGAATGCCTCGTCCCATGATCCTTATTGAGCTCGTACGTACTCTATCTATCTATCTATCTATCTATCTATCTATCTATCTATCTATCTATCTATCTATCTATCTATCTATCTATCTATCTATCGATTTATCTCATGCTCGACGGGACTGACACGAAAGACTGTAGAGTCGACCGAACAGTCTTCGGTTCCTGAGCGATGACAGCGGCGCTGTGGATAATGACGAGAGAGCGTCGATGAAGCGACTGACGCAACTAGTTATTTCCCGCGCCGACGATCCGCTCGACAACATTTGCCACCCACTGTATGCCTCCGGTACGTCGAGTCTTGGCATTCGTATGCAATAGATCAACACGAGTACTGTCTAGGGCATGTCTTTATCGCCAACGCGTTGGACGCGCTCATGGGCAACTGCAACAAGTACGGCAGCGTGATTGATCTCGTTCATTTGCTCGTGCTTGGCGACGACGCGACCGGCGCGTCGTGTGCACTCGACCAGATCGACGTACCACGGACGCTGTGGGGCCGGCCGTATATCGCGGCGTTCGAAGCGCTGTTGACGCACCACGTACACTGCTCGTGCGGGCGCAGCGTTTGGCTCATCGCAAGAGTGTAGGGCGTACTCTGTCTTGGCGTGTACCGCGTGCGCGGAGACAAGGCCAATTTTGTGCATGTCAACCCACCCCCCGACGTTGTCCTCAACGCCCACGACAAACTATTTGTCCTTCACTAATAACTTATTCAACTACAAAATTATGACGCAAGACATCATAACTCAGTAGTCGTTACTCGTATACACGCACAGAGTTGACAAAAGAAAGCTCCATGAAGACGGATTGATCCTTGACAGTAGGCTGTGTGGACTGCGACTTTATCAAGGACGCGTCGAGCACGCTTCACGCGGTTCCGGTCCCCTTGGGCGTGGCCTCGCCGACAATGCTCTTGGGCTACCCCTACGCGACGCTCAAGACGACCTCCAACATGCACCAAGCCGCATTCCGCAACCTCTGGCGCGCGCTCCGCGCGGGCATCGGGTTCAACGTCTGGCGAGTTGGGAACGATCGAGTCGTTCGCGCAGATCTACGACTACTAAGTCCAAGGATAACTGCCGTCAAGCCAAGCGTCGCAAATTGGATTTGCGCGCGTTTTGACGCCTCAACTAAACGTGTTTCGCGTTAACTTCACAATTTCACAAAGACGTTGCATACGTAGAGACCAGCAATCTCCTTCTTCATTCGCTCGCCGGTCCGTGGCTGCGCAGGCGGCGGCGCGGGGGCTCGTCTGGCTCTTCTGTCGTCGCCCGATGACGCTTGCGGCCGCGGGCGAGGCACTGGACGACACGGTCGGTCAAATCTTTCCAGGCGGCGGCAAAGCTACGCACTGTGTCGAGGTCCTCGGGAGACGCCAGCGACTGAGGCGGCTAAATTGAGTTGTTTATTTCAAAACAAACACCAAATCCTTGGGCCCCAAAATGACATGCGGTGGCGGGTTGAGCTGAACAAAGTAGTGTTGGGGCGGTCGCAAGCGATACAGCCCAATGCACAACATCTTCTATAGGAGATGTGAGACATGTACGGTACATATATACTGAACTATACCTCTTGGAGCAAAAATGCTTCAAAGAGCGTGTCGTACGTTTGGCCCCAATAGTGGATCGGAACTGGTACTTGGTCCAGCGGCGACGCATGGCCGTTCTCACCGCGCATACCATTATCGCCGAGCACGAGCAAGTGCGCAAGGTCGATCGTGCTGCCATGCACCGTGCAGAGCCCAAGGAGCGCATCCAGCATTTGAGAAAACAACACATTGCCTACACTCTACCATCAGACAAGAAGACACCGATATCGGCAACCGGCAGCATAGAACGGATGCGAAAAGGGCCGCAAGAAGTCTGGCTCGTCTTGGTGCACTACCGGTGGCGCGCTGTCGTCCGTTGCATCTCTGAGAAACTGCAAACTGGTGGGTCGTTGCTACGCCAACGTCGGTCAGTATGCACGATCGTCGACGCGACGACGATCAATACCACTTCCATCACAATCGAGGGTGGGAACCCGGTCGGATCGCCGTAGAGATCGCACACTTGGCGCAAGAAGCGGTGCAAAGAGAGGGCTTCCGTGTCGGCCACATACTCGGTGTTGTCGTCCTCGGTTGTATCGTCGCTTGAGGCAAGCAGCACGATGGTTTTGGCGGCAAACACGCGAATGTGGTGCGCGACCTCGATCGTATGGGGCGAGCCTTGCACGTGGTAGATGTTGCCATACGTGGCGATGCGTGCGTGCAGCGCCTCGGACATGGGCGTCGGACTCACAATCACAATGATCGGCGCCGCCTGACCGGGCAGGCGAAGCGGCTGGACAAAATCGAATAGCTGGCTAGGCACCCCACAGAGCACAATGTGCCCCGAGAGGTCGGGGGGTAAATCCAAGCCCAAAAACGTCTGAAAAGCCGCAATGTGTTCGGCGTGCGAGAGGCGCTGTACCGGCAGCATCGTGCGCCGGTGCGTGCCCGACAAACGCATGACCGAGAGCACAGAGAGAGGAGGTTTGCCCACCGATAATGGCACGTCGACGGGACTCGATGCACTCACTTCTGCGCTTTTTTCGAGTACGGGAGCAACGTTTTTGCAGCTCGTGTCGAGCGCTGCGACCGAAGGGCCGACGTCGTTGGGACTAAAGCGGGTGCTGCCGGCGCGGTCGATGGGTGGCACACACGTTTCCATCGAGTGGGGCACGACTGCGTTGCGCCGGCCGAGCGAGAGTTTGGTACTCACTTGTTCGCGTGTGCTCACCGAACTGCGCTTGGTGCTGGCTTTTGAGAGGGTTTTCTTGGGCGGAAGCGGCGCCACAAGGCTTGTGCGGTGCGTCAAGCGGCGAAATTGATTGCTAAACGCTCGAAAATTCCACGCTTGCACAATCTTGTCGAAATGCGGTAGTATTGCCTCGTACCTAGACACGCTTGTGAGGCATATCGTCATGAAAACCGAGTCGGATCGACCGCTGGAGCGTCGTGAGCGTAATGTCTTCGACCCGGGTTTGAACCGACGACGAGGTTGCAAGCACAAAGATCGACCACGTCCAGCGCACGTGCGCGGACGCAGGAAAGAGCCGATGTGCGTCGCCATCAAAGATGCCAATCGGTAGCATGTCAAACTCGTTGAAACAAATGTACGTCCAGGCCGTAAAGTTGATGAGGCGGTCGAGAAATTTGGGAATCCCACATTCGTAAATCCGGTGGCGTGCGCCCGACGTAAAGTCGTCAGCCCACGTCCCTTTGCTACACGACCAATTTCGTCTTTTCGGTAGGTGGTTAGGTCGTCATCGAGTGTACCTGGCCCGCGCAAGGCGCGGAGATGGAAACAAAAGGCTCGAAATAACACCTAGAATGCCGGGCACCAAACAGGCTTTGGCCAAGAGACCGAGCTTGAGTTGGTCAATGCACACGACATTGGTTGCGCCGGATAGCATGACGTGATCTAAATAGTCGGTGCCCACGACTTGGGCAAACACAGGCACTAGACACAAGTCACACCTACCCCTCGCAAGGTCGACTACCGTCCTTGTTGCAGTGCCGCAGCGAAATCGTGAAAAAATTGGTGGCCGTATCGTCCAAAGGCGTGCGCGTCAAAATGTAGCAAGCGCTCGCGACCAAAATACTGGCCCGGTGCAAATCGGCTTGGAGCATCGGCGAGCCCGAGAGGTACACGACGCGCGGCTCGTACTTGGGATGCAAAAGGAGGCGCTGCAGCCCGCGCGACGGCGGACCCGGTGCGAGCACCACAACTGTTGTATTCCACGTCATCGGGTTGGCGCAGAAAAACGTGTGGAGGAAGAACTCGAGCGCGCTCGGGGCGACGTCACCGACGACAAGGACGTGGGCATTTGCTTGCGGAATTGCTCGGTACGCGCGGTCGTAGGCCGAGACGCGGTTGAGCACGTCGCTGAGGCGTGAGATTTGGAGTGGGAGCCACGCCCCACTGACGCCGATCAAGAGAACCACGAGCGCCTTCCCCGCCGTACTGTGTGGTGCAATGTCACCATACCTACGCATTCAATTGATTCGGGGATTTATTCGTTTGAGAATCAAATGTACCCGAGGGTCGAAATCGTTATGACAATGAAGTACATGGACGTGTAGATCTCGAGCACTTGGCACTGCATTTGCCGCGGCTGCTTGTTCGATCGCGTACGTTCACACGTCCCGAACTCCGTGCACGGACACGCTTCGACCGCCTATACTCGGGCGTGAGCAGGATCGATTTATAGACCATGGAAGTACTTGAAAGAGACTGCCAAAGATGACAATAATGGAGATGACGCCGAGCGCCAAGGTGCAGATTTGCCGCCACTTGGCGCTGCGAATGAGCCCAAGCGCGCGAAACGTGCAAACACATCGCAGTGGGCGCAGGCTCTTGAGGCTCAGAACGAGCGTATGGTGCGTTGCGTCGTCCACGACCAAGTCGACGAGCTCGGGCAAGATCGTCGCAAATTCAACGAGCGGCAAGAACGTCAAGGCGTAGCGCACGCGCTGGTCGGCTGCGTAGAGTCTACGCAATTCTACTGTCAATATTACGACGCCAAGAAAGAAGCGACCGAAGGCTGTAGTCGGCCGCGTAGAGCGTGCCCATGGCCAAGTGCAGGTACTCGAGCCACATAGCGTCCTTGGTCGTGGCCCAGACGAGCCAATTTTTGACAATGTACAAAAAGACCGCGACCGCCCTAGGCAATGTGAGGCGGGGTAGCACGGCCTTTCGTACGCCAAGGCAAAGTGGAGGACGCTCAGAATGTCGGACGCGAGCGAGTGGGTGAGGTTGCGCACGACCCACTTACGCCGCGACTCGCCCGGCATGCGCCGCTGCAGGAGCGGGTGGTGGGGAGCCATGGCAGCCCCGGTGTGTATAAAGCGCTAATTTAGTCGTACGTCAGTTAGCACTAGGACCAATTTAGAGTTTCGACTACCATTACATGATCTTTTTCAAACAGATACAATGTCATTTTTACAGAGGTTCGACCCCGCTTGAAGTTTAGCTCCAAGTCGTCGTAGCGATCACGTCTGCTGCTCTACCCGACCACGGCCCACATCCTCGCCGCCAAAAAAGATCAGACTCACAACCTCGCCATCGAGGACCCTGGGCAGCCGGATCATCACTGGCATCCACGGCTTTCTAGCCTACACGAGCGTCGAAAATGTGTTCCATAGATCACGCTCGCAGGTCGACCAGCTCCATTCCTCGACCAAGATGCGAAGTCTTTGTGTCATAATGAAGATAACGCGGAACACGTTCATATATATATATAAAAGATGCTTCACACAAAAGACAGGCCAATGGCATCATTGCATCTTGTACAATCGATATTTGGTTAAAGAAGAAATTGTGATTGCAGTTGATTGCTGAACAATGCCTACAATCGATCTTTGCCCACTGTAGAGGCACCTACACCTAACTCTATAACTATCTACAAGAACAATTCTCTCACTCATCGCACAATAAACAAACGGTCGTGGGGGGCGAGGAGCGTGTCGGGGGCGGGGTTGACAAAAGTAAAATGCGCCACCGACGTCCTCGCGCGAAACACCCCGAGACACAGCGTATCCTACACGGCAAATTGGAATCTGACAAATACGGGACAAGTACAAACCTCGTGCAGCAGAAGCGCTTCAAAGCACGCCGCATACGACTGACCAAGAAGCGCTGCTGGCACCGGCACTTGGCGCAGTGCCCGCGGCCGCTCGGTATCGTCCGCCTCCCCAAACACAAGGAGGTGAAGGAAATCGATGCCGCTGCCTGTCTTTTTGCAGCTGCCAAGGAGCGCGTCAAGCGCGTTCGAGACGACAATATGGCCTAACCCCCCGACATTGAAGTCCAACGACAACACAGAGTGGCGTCGTACCGCCAGCAAACAGCGGGTGGCAAATGCTGTCGAGCACTTCATTCGATCGCTGCGTGCCATTCGTCGTGCCCATGTCTTCATCGTGCAAGGTCTTGAGGAACCGAACACTGCTCGGTCGACTCTAATATGGACGATTCAAGTCCATATCAATCGTTTATGCGATAAAAGAACCAGTTCAATGACAATCGACGGGCGGGGCGCGTCGACATCGAGCGACGTCTCACAAACTTCGGTGACGAACCGATGCAGTGTGATTGCGTCCGTGTCGGGCATATTGTGGTCAATCACGTCATTCGAGTCGAGCTCCGACTCGAAAACGTCGTCGTCGTCGACGTGCGGCGGCGTTTGCGCGCAGCTTGCCAAGATGACGATGCTTTTGCTGGTCGTAACGCACGCCGCTGCGAGCGTCTTGGCCGAGAGCGGCGAGCCGCAGATATAATACACTTGGTCGCGGCGACCGAGCCGGGCAAACATAGCCTCGGTGAGCGGCGCGCTGCTCACGACAACGATCGGAAGCACAGCACCATGCGACGCGTTGCGCAATGGCAAGATAAAGTCTTGAAGGGACGTTGGAAGGCCGCAGAGTACAACGTGCCCACGCATGGTCTCGGGCACAGCAGTGGCGAGAAACGCACCGTAGGCATCGATGGCCGCCGCCGGGTAGCTGCGATCACGCAAGAGCGCGGCGGCAAAGAGGGGCCCTTCGCCGTCTTCGACCGACGACGGCAGGACGAGGCGAGGGATGCGCGCCGGTGGTTTCTCCTCATTCACTGGCAGCGTCGGCTCGGTCGCCAAGAGGCCAGCATCGCTCACAAAAGAGTCGACGCGTGAGAGGCCGTGGTCGATACCGTCGGCCAATGCATTTTTCACCGACCGCGCGACGATCGGCAGCGAGCTATGGCGGTGCGACTGGAGCGACGTCGTAGTCGTGATTGACGTGCGGGCAGACAAGAGTCCGCCCTTGGCATTCGCGAGCTTGGTCGTAAACGTGAGAAAATTCCACGCTTGGGACACGTCGTCAAACGTAGGTAAGAGCGCCTTGTGCCTAGAACCACATACGAGTCGGTGCAAGGAGAAAGCGCTGGAGCATACTTTTGGAGCATGGCCAGTGTAATACCGCGCACGTGCTGGCGACATTGCGGCGTCGTTGCGAGCACGAAGAGCGTGTGGCTTGTCCGCAGTCGCTCCGACGATGGGAAGAGTCGGTACCCGTCGTCCGCATCGTAGAGACCCACCAGCACGATGCGCAGCTCCTGGAAGAGGAGGAAGGCAAAGAACGCAAAGGAGACGTTGCCCTCGAGGAACGTTGGCAGCATCACGTCATAAATGTTGTGGCTCGCCCCGCCGAGGTACTCGGTCACCCACCGAGGGTGCCTACATATGTTGTACGTTTGCGATAATCCCATATATAAAATGCCAAGCGCGTACCCTGTCTTCTCGAGACGCGTGGGGCTCGTAATACTGAACAGAATCGACGTCAAGAGCGCGGGAAGGCCGGGGATCAAGCACGATTTTGCCAAAATACCCATGACCAATTGGTCAATGCACAGAATATTGCTCGCGCCCGAGAGCGAAATGTGGCCAATATTGTCCGTCTTGCCGACTTGAACAAACAGTGGAACTAGATACCACGCAAATCAGGTTGACTTTTTTCGTTTCACAGAGATGTACCGTGCTTGTTAAAGTGTCGCAGTGAAATCGTAATGAAATTTGCAGCCGTGTCGGCCGTGTCGCTGTCCAGCGCGCGTTTGTCGACCATGACGTAGCACGCTTTGGCCGCAGCCGCTTTGGCCCGCAGCAAATCCGTGCGGGACATGGCCGAGCCTTGAAGGTACTTGACGCGCTGCTCGTACGCCGGGTCCAGTAGCACGCGCTTGAGGTTGTGCGACGGCAAGGACGGACTCAGGATCACGACCTTGTCCTTCCAGTTCAAATTGCGCGGGTTGAGATATTCGCGCAAGAAGAAATCAAGGGCGGACGCTGTCACGTCCCCACAGAGCACAACGTGCGGGTGCTTTTCGGTTCGCCCTGTAAACGCATTGTCGTACTCGGTCTACGAAAAATTGATAAAATGATACATTTTTTGCCGAGCGTCGTACTTCGCGGCTCACAACGTCGCTGAGTTTGCTAATTTGCATGGGCAGCACGACGCTCGATGCGATAATGAGCAGCGTCACGCTCACCCGCCCGAGCTGCGACTTGGGCGCAATGTCGCCATACCTAGTCAATGCCTTCTGCGATATGTCAATGCGACGAGCAACGCACCCGAGCGTCGCTATCGTGATGACGACAAAGTACATGGCGTTGTAGATCGAGAGGTCTTGGCAGCGCCCCGACGTGGTGTTTTTCTGCAGCACCGTGCACCGGCTCGGGTCCGGTACGTTCGACTTGCACGGACACGCTTCTATGGCCTACAACATATATATAAATGTTGCAACATTGATACATTGATCCTTTGAGAGTTGTACCTGGCCAATCGCGCCAAAGCAAATGATGATGGCGACGACACCAAAGAAGAGCGTGCCCATCTCGCGCTGTTTGGCCGTCCGGGCAAACGAGAGAAGCCGAAAGCAACGGAGACACCGGAATGGCATGAGGCTCTTGAGCGCCGCGTAGTACGTGTGGCTTGCCTCGTAGGTGGCCGGCGAGATCACCACGTCGATGAACTGCGGATAAATCGTAACAAAGTCGGCGAGCGCGACCGGATCGACGAAGAAGGCGACGCGGTCGTCGGCTGCATACAAACTAGTATCATGATGCATGATATTGTAGTGTCCTGACAAATAACAAATAACATACCAGAGCGCATAGTCGAAGGCAAATAGGACGCCCATAAAGGCGTGGGCGAGGCCGAGCTCGGCGCTGTCGACGCTGGTGTTCCACATGGACCAGTTCTTATCGGTATACAAGAGCGTCACAATGAGCCTAGATTGGTATCAGCTACATTGGCGAGAGGGAATAGTAAATACCCCATGCCCACTTGCACGATATCGAGGATCGACGAGAGGAGCGAGTTGTCCATGTTGCGCGCGACCCAGCGCCGGAACGTCTCGCCGCGCATGCGTGGCTTGATGAGCTTGCTCCGCACGCGTAGGTACACGACGTAGAGCCCGAAGCCCCGTCGCCGCCGCACCATGACGCTGACGTTCGTTCGGGCGGTTCGAGGCTAAATACGGCGAAACACAGCATCGGTTGTCGTCCCGCAAGCGCTGTAACGTGTCATTTTATCGCCAAGACAAACAAATCGATGTGCAATTCCGCATACGTCTTCGGTCGCTTCTGACTTGTGGCAGCTAGCACAAGGTTTCGCAACAAGCCGATGTCAAGCTGAATAACTTAGTGAGCAAGTCGTCACAGATAAGGGGCATCCTCGGCCATGCTCCACGTCGGTCGTCCAGAAGACAAAGACACTCACTGTCTCTAGCGTAGGAAGACATCGTTTTATGGCACCCTTGGCTTGCGCAGCGTCGATGATCAACGGAGTTTGGATAAAGAAGGACCGTCAAAAACAAAATCACATGAAACTCCTACACTCTACTAGTATTTTGGTGGTAACTTGGCTACACTGGAGCCTGCAAAGGGAGAGATGCTGGGGTTGAGGCGTCTACTACTAGTATAAATCCCTCGAGAGGGACTCTTCACGACGTCGTAGCTGTCGCGTCGGGGAAATAGAGACAGCAAAAATCTGACTTGCCGAGCGCGAGCAAATGCCGGCCGTCCGTCGGGTGCCACCGAAGGCTCAAGATGGCCAATGCCTCTGCAGAGAGAGCGGTCCCATCAGTGTGCGCACATTCAACTGCCGAGTGGCTTACCGTCGGCGACTTCGATCCTACCAAAAAGGTCATTTAAATAAAAGAAAAACAAATATCTACCACGTCACGCCGGCCGACGACCAGAGACAGACCTACAGCACACCATCGCTTCTATGTATACCCTGCTTGTGCACGAGTACGTACGCGGTTGTTGGCGCAGGCGAATGCAAGCGTGCACGCATTCGGGCTCCATCGAAAGGTCTTGACCGGTTTGGTCAACACTATTACCATCAAATCCAGAATCGAATTCTGGCATCGACGTCCATTTGGTACCGAGGACGGTGTGGAGCTCCATCGTCTGCGTCGTCCAGATCCAAATGTGGTGCGGCATATTGTCATTTCGCGTCGCAAGCAGCGTTGCATCATGGCTCCAGGTCATGGCACCAACGCCCAGCCGCGGCGACTCTTTCCTACATCCAGTCAACGTCCCAGCCGCCAAACCAGACGCGCTTCCATACAGTGGGTCAGGCTGCACGGTCGTGACGACATGGGGCAGTGCTGCGGCTTGGAACACGAGGGACTTGCTCGCTCGTCCTGGGGCTACCTCTTCGTACACCATCACCTAGCCCCATATTCGATCATATCCTTGTCTTCGCGTATCCTGTCGACGGTATATCAGGTTACCGGGTCGGATCGGGCGCGCGACGCAGCAATACTGCTCGGGTGCTCAAGCTCGGCCACGGGCTTGTAGTGCATGTGACTGAGAATGCGCACGCGCTCGTCGTAGCTCCCAACAGCGAGGAACTGCCCCGTGGGGGACCACGCTAGACTCTTGACGCCGAGTGCGTGCTGGTACGCCTGCAGATGCCATATTTGTCTCGATCGCCGTCGGAGTCGCCAGGAAGTACCTCGTACGACTGGAGAAGCGACCCGTCCGGAGCGTAAAACAGCAGTCGGTACTCGAGGAACGTATCCCGAATGCAAATCGCGCGGCCGTCCGAGGTCCACTGCACCTCGACCAGGTCGTAGCTCGCCACATCGAAATGCGACACCATCTCCCACGACCCAACGTTGTAGATGCCCAGCATGTCCTACCATCCTTTAGCCACGCGTCGCCGCTGGAGAGGACCTGTTGTACCTTGCAGTCGGCGCGCTCGGCCACGGCCAAGTACGCGCCATCGGGTGAGAAGGTCAGGCCGTCGGTCCCGAGCTTGGGCTGGCGAATCACATACTTGGACGCATCAACGAGCGACCAGACAGTTGCGTGGATGCGAAAGTCGGAAATCTACTGCCAAGGTCCGTAGGAGCAGCGTGGGGAGGCGTCGCACCGTGATGATGTGGCGTGTGTCGGGCGTCCACTTGGCGCCAATGAGCCCGCAGATCCCTTCGGCGATCTTGCCTAAGCATGGCCGCAATGAGGCGACGCCATAGGTGCGCAATGTACACTGCCACGTCGGGTCGGTCACGGAGAAGACTTGGACGAGCGCGCGTTTGTACATGGCGCAGAGCACGAGGTGCAGGCCATCGGACGAGTCGGACGGCGCCCACTGCACGCTCGAGATGAGGTCGACGCACGTGTAGACCTGGACGACGGCCATGTTGAGCGTCGCGTCGCGGATGCTGAGCCGCGTGTCCTTGGCGATACCGAGGTACCGCCCGCAGCTGCTCCAGCTCAGGAGGCCCGCGCTGTGCGGCAGGAGCTGGCTCACGTTCGTGCTGCTCGCCATGGTCTTGGTGCAAAAAAGCCTAATTAGGATTTGGGCCATATGGGATGGACGATTGGTATCCGGATTTTGAACATGAAGCGGCGGATCGACCTGCGCTGGCTCGGGCGCACCAGCAGGCTCGTGTGGTACGATGGCACCTCCGATCGCATGGTCGAGGCCAGCGCCAAGACGGTCTTGGGTCTACCTGCCGAGACGCGAATCCTCCTGCGCGACGGCGACGGCGACCACGTGCCGGTCGCTGGCTGCCTCCCGCCCGGCACCTACGACGTGATCGTGTTTGACGGCGCACCGCCGCTGCCCACCGACGAACCGCTGCCTGTAAACACGATCGCCCTTCCGGACGACGCGGTTGCGGTGGCGCCGCCCATGCTGCCGCTCTACCGCACCGTTTTGGGCCACAAGCGTCAGCGCACAGCTTCGGTCTCGACGATCATCGGCCACTTTATCGAGGTCTTCACGGTATGCACCCTATAGCGCACGCATTTGATGACCCTGCGCGTAGGTGCCAATCGCCGCCAATGACGTGGTCAACTTCGTGCCCAACCATGGACCGTTTGCCCTTCATAGCCTGTGAAGACTGCACTTTTATCGCACCAAAATACTGACGGACCTGTAGGTACGCGGCGCTCGTGGCGTCCGAGTACGACCCGCCGGACGCGACGTCGTTTTACAAAATCGCGTCGTCGGCCGTCGTCCTCGATCGACAGCGTGCGATCCGGTACTATGCGATCCCGCCCTCGGACGTGGTGCAGCTGCCACCGGCTGGAAAAGGACCGATCTTGCGCGCGTACTTAAAGACGTCACGCCTGCACGCGCTGCCAGCCGAGACCAGACGGCGTCTACTCGGGCTCGCCGAGGTGCTCAAACAGTCGCCCGACGATCTTCTCGCGGCATACCACCGCTTTCTCATGCAGTTTACGCCCATTTCCAAGGCGCAATTCACCAAACACCAGCAACGCACGTCATGACAATGCAGCGTGCCAACGGTGCGGAAGAAGAGCCAAGTAGTTTTCCATCACTTATCCGGATGTCGTCCCTCAAAAAAAGCGAAGTTCATGGCGTCGGTTGGATCCGCATTTTCATTTGCTCGTTGAGCTAACATGTGGTGCTAGCTCACTGGCAAGTAGAGACCGTTGGGTCGAGAGAGCCACGCCAACGAGGCTTTACATCTGCACTTGCCTTCTAGATTCTCTTCGCCAGCGACGTGGAGGACCGTGACGACAGGCTACATTCGACGCCTCTTGACACCACTTGTAGCCCAAACAGTCGGCTGTCAACGAGATGCGTCGTTCAACCCGACTCCGTCACGTTGTCTTTGACACAGTTGTATCGCATTGGCCAATGGTCGACACTGCATCGATCGTCGTCGACGCGCAACGTTCGCAGCTACTGCACGGGTCATACACGCTGCCACGTCATGGATGGCCTGTCTACGAAAATCCTGTATCCAGGAAGCAGACACTGGAACGAAAAAACGCGTGTCGCGCCACAACCGACAAGAAACCGCAGTGTAACCAATGCAGCTGCGCGTCGGCGTCCGGGTCGACGGCCTGTACGCGAGCGGCGACGTCTGGTTTCCCGGCACGATCGTCGACGCCAACGACGGGCTCTTCACCGTGCGCTACGACGACGGCGAGGTCGAGGAGAGCGTGCCCGAGCACCTCCTCCGGCTGCACGAGGTCGGGACATGGACCGTCGGGTCGCGTGTGCTCGCCCGCTACAACGGCGACGACGACTTTTACGCTGGCACGATCACAGCAGTAGACGACGAGAACCGGGTGTACGACATCGCGTACGACGACGGCGAGGTCGAGGAGAACGTCTCGTATGCGTTCATCATGGACGAGGACCGGGCGCCATACTCGGCCCGCTCCGAGGCGTCGCTCATCGGCGGCGACGTGCCTTCGATTGCCGAGAACGACGATGAGCCTGCAACCGACGCGCCCGCGGTGCTGACGACACCGATGCCTCGCAGCAGTGAAGCGCCGGTGCCACTCGTTGAAGCCACACCTTCTGTAGAAGTGACAACAGTGACAGTGACAAGAGACGACGCTCCAAGACTCGAGGTTGTTGCCGCTGCACCAAGTCCCGTACACGAGCCTAGCGTCACGGAGACCGTCGAGCCAATCGCGTCTATCACGGCGGCGGAGCGCCACCCGCGCCCGCCGCCACACCGGGAGAGCGCACGCCAGAGCATGGACGAGGCGACGACGCACGGCGATGAGCCGCTAGCGACGCTGCTGCACTGCGACGTCGAGGTGCAAGCGCTTCTGAGCACGTTGGCCGAGCCCGTGACAAACAACGACAAGCTTCTTGTCGTCGTAGGCTCGGAAATGCATTTTTTGCTATCTCTGAGTCAATACGCTGTGTAGAAGAACACGCTTGCGCAGCTCTTGCACCAACTGCGCATGGCGCCGCATGTGACGACCGACATTTGCGCGCAACACGGTGGCGAAGGCCGCCTCTTGCAGTGCATTCAAGACAACGTGCAGCACTCGATCCTGGTGTGCTTTTGCTTCGTCATCATCCGTCGCCTCTGCTCCGTCTCGGACGTGGCGCTCGACACGTTCTTGTCACAAGACGTCCTGGGTGTCGTCGCCAACGTCATGGTTCTATGCCCCCAAGACGCCGTGCTTCAGGTACCATTGGCATCGCGCTGCGACACACGCCGAAGCACATTGCATAGGCCTCGGCGTGCGGTGTCTTGGCGACGTTTGCGCGCGGCGCCGGCCTCGACCGCATGCTGCAGCTGCAGTTGGCCCAGCTGATTCTAACCGTCTTGCTCTTGCACCAGCCGCTCAACCACTATTCGCGTCAAGTCCACTACTATGCATGCGAAGGTACGTCCAGGTGCCTCTACGATCTGGGCGCCAATGGTGGTGTAGTCCTACTGCGGCTTGCCGATACCAGCGACAAGCGCGTGCTCGCGCTCATGAGCGCCGTCGATGCTACGAACGGCTCGACCGCCATGCATTTGCTCGTCATCTTGCTTCGCCAAGGCCACCAGCACGAAGATCAAAAGGTGGCCTGCGCCGCCTGCACCCTAGTTCTCTGGTCCTCTGCCAAGATCTAACTGTGTCGCTGATTCTGTTTCTAGTTTGGCGGCCAAGGACCGAAAATGTGCCGAGGTACTGCGCGCGACCGAAGCGCTCACAGATATTTCGACAGTCATGGCCAAGTACCCCAACGACAATGGTAGCAATGCCGCGTGCTTTCCATTGTATGACGTGGCGTAGGGATATCGCACTATTCGACCGTCGCGACGCGCGAGATTGCCCTGGCAACCATCAAGACCAACGGCCCGACCAAGGTCCATGAGAAAGCTGCAGCGATCCTCTCGACGTCCTCGACGACCGCGGCGCCGTCGAGCCACACTGCTGTCATGGCACCATCGAGCTCCAAGAAGCAGCTGCTCAAGCCGCCGACGCCAACCAAGAAGAGCCAGGCGTTTTCGCGCAACAGCATTGCGCCCGCGCCTAAACTCAGTGCCAACGTGAACGCGAGCTTGAGCAAGATGCAAGTCATGGCACGCATGACGTCGCCCCTTGGAAATGCAGCGTCGACCGTGGTGGCGTCCAACCCGGTGCGGACGCCGCTCAAACCGTCGAGCCCCGACCGGCTCGTCAAGCACCACCGGTTCATTCCGTTTGAAGACAAGCTCGAGTGGCGACTGCTGCAAGCGACGCCCAAGAAGACAGTGCCGATGCCATCGCCCAGCGCGCGCACGGTTGAGCGCGAGAACATCCTCATGCAGACGTACGGTGTCTCGACGTTGCGCGAGATGCATTTTCCGCCGTCCAAAGCAGCGTACGCCAAAGAAAAGTCGTCGCCAAAAACAAAGCCAGCGACGCCGCAGTCGCCACGCACGAGCTCCCCACCAAAGACATTTGGCTCGCCAGCGGTATCGGTCCGCAGCAGCCCGCGACCGCCCAAAGTGCAGCCCACACGAGTTGCCCAAGAGCCGTCGACAGTGGTTGCTAAGCCCGCGTCGGGGCGCCCACCCAAGGAGCTGCCTCGGGCGGCACGACAGCCCATCGTCAAGTACAAGGTTCAGATCGACGCCAAGCCGACGACGACCGAGACGACGCGGGCACCAAAGTCGACGACAAAGAAGAAGCTCAAGACGCTGACCGTGCGGCAGCAGTCGCTTCAAAAGATCAACCACCAAGAGATTTTGGACCAGCGGGCAATGAACCAGCTCGCGGCTCAGCTCTTTCATGAGCCAGCGTCGCCGGTACTGACGCCGACAAGTGCCGAGACAAAGCCGCCCGAGACAGGCCGTCGCAGCTTCTCGGACAAGCTCCACGAGATGATTCGAACGGCAGAGGAAGCGCTCTGTCGACCGCCCAGCGCGACCAACGTGCTCGCGGTGCGTGCTGCGACACCGCCGAGTCTTCAGTTTTCCGCGGCCGAGATCCCGCCCAAGCCCACGACCCCCAAGCCACCGGTCGTGCCCAAACCGGCGACGCCAGAGCCCGACACATTTTCGGTCGCAGGGCTCGGACGGCGAGGATCAAACTCGAGCTCGAGCTCCAACATGCTCGAAATGCGCCGAAACTCAATGGAGCGCCGCGCGTCGATTCAGAGCGACCGCCGGAAATCACTGGACCGTGGTCTCTCCAACGCGGAGCTACACCCAGCGTCTCACCCCGACCTCCACCCGACATCCAACAACGCCGAATCGCAACCGACGTCCAGTGATAGCGGACAAGACCTACAGGGCTACGTTGCGTCGTTGGACCTGAAACCGGTCTTGCACCCAATGGATGCCTTTGGCACATCCCGGTCGGCCCCGGCAATGGCGCAGGAGCCAACGATCCCGACCGACCGGACGGCGGTGAGCGAGCACCCGATGCATTTGGATATGGAGACGCCGCGCTTCGACGCTGAATTGGAGCTTCTGCACAACGACGACATGCCAGAGTCTGCGCGCGAGAGCGAGGATGGCGCCAAAGACGAAGGCGCCACATTGGAAGACAACGTTGCCGTTGCGGGGGCGTCGGCAAGCGGCGGCACCGAGACCGTGCTAGATACGTCGGCACCGGACGACGACGGCGACTATAACGACGACGAGTTTGAAGAAGCCGTCAATGAAAGCGGCGATGCGTCCGAGCCACCGGTCGACGCCGATGCATGCGCTCCCGAAGTCGATCACGATACACCGCGGTCGGGCACATCCGTGGACGAGCTTGATTCACAGCCCCTCGCAGACGTCGACGAGCCCCCCACCGATGTGATCGAGCCCCCCGCAGACGTCGACGAGCCCCTCGCAGATGTCGACGAGCCCCTCGCAGATGTCGACAAGGCTCTGGAAGTGGATGAGACGGTACCTGGCGGGTCGAAACAAAATGAAGTACCTGCAGCCGCGTCAGTGCATCAAGAAAGTGAAGCAGAGTATACTTGCGATGACAGTGCTGTCAACTCGGCTTCAGTGCTGGAATCCACCGAGACGCCGACAACTGAGCGAGACACCGCCGAGAGCACCGACGAGCAGGCCGGTGGGAGCCTCACGCAGCCCGACATAGCAGCCACCGATCCCAAAGTGGAACCCTCGCGTGCTGGCTTTGATGCGCCAGTCGTGGAGCCAGAAAGCGTTTCGTCGGAAGCCAATGTCGACGACAGCTCGTCAGAGAAAGCAACTGGTGTGCATGCAACGCCACGCAGCGACCTGCAAGGTGTGCCCGCAGAACCGAGCGACGCAGCCTCGGGTGACGACAAATACGCGCCGTGCACCGACGATCCAGTGCCGGCGCCGACGGCTTCCATTGAAGCAAATCCAGCGCTATTGGAGGCAACGACGGAAGTCGTCGCGGAGGGTACCGACGTAGCACCGAACGACGCCTCCGATCTTGCGCCAAGAGAAATGACCGCCGAGTCGGTGACAGAGAGTATCGATGTACCAGCGCCCGAGGCTGGCGTCAGTGACAGCCAACGCATCGATGTCGATGCACAAGCAGCAGACGACGACACCAAAGTTGCGTCCGACGTCGTTGCTCGTGCGCCTGTCGCCACTGTCTTGGCCGTCGACACACCATCCAACTTACCCCCCGAGATTGAATACGAAGAGGAAGTGTGGGCCGACGACATCGAAGATGGCGACGTCACAGCTACAACGAGCGACGCCGTGTCCATACCAAGTTTCGACGATACGCCGGCGCCAAAGAGCTCGGCGGGAAGCGATCCCTCGACGGACGCTGCTGTGTGTGGCCAAGATGGCATTGCTCATGAGGACAATGCAGCAACCCATGCGCACGATATGGCGCCATCAGTGCTGGCGAGCGTCGGCACAGTGTCTCCAAACGATCGTAATCCGGATAGCGCTCTGAGTGAAGCCGCGCCAGTCCCGAGGGATGCAAGCCTACTTACAAGCGACGACGCACCAGTCGCTGTCGAAACCATTATTACAAATCCGCCAAGTCCTCGCGCTGAGAGCGCTGAGATCTCAACGCCTCGTTTCGAGCCCGTCGACGTGGCCCCGGCAGGCGTCATACCAAACGACGCTGACGGAGCGCCATTGGTCGCCCCCGACTCTCCATTGAACGCCGAAGCACCGACACACGTGGTGGTATCCGCTGCCAACACGGAGCCAACGACCGATGTTTGGGAGGGCGATGAGTACGTACCAAACGACGCGGCGGTGGACGAAGTATTGGCAGGCCTCGTCGACGACTACGACAAGGCATCGTCGACCGCATCACTGGCGGACAACCCGCGTTTCGACAGCGAATTCGAGGTTGACGACAGCGCCGCACCGACGACCTCCGAGCCTGAAGCACCGACAGTGGTGGCTGTCGTGGACCCTCCGCTCACCGCCCGGGAACCAGCGTCCGAGAGTGCAGCATCGCCGGAACCCGTCGTTTTGGAGTCGGTGGAGAAGGCTACACCACCGCTGGTCGATGACCCCGCGCTCGTGTCCGAACCGTCCACACCACTCGTTACCAACCGCATGGACGAGGCCGAGACAACGTCGCTACAAGCTGGAGGCGAGCATACGCTCTCTACCACGTCGCTGGACGAGACCGAGCGCTTTGAGAGTGACTTTGAGCCCGTGGACGATGTCGTGGTACCCAGCAACGTCGTGACGGAGACAGGGTCGCTGCAAAACCCGGAAGAGCTGGAACTGCTCGCAGTTTCGACGGACGTCGCGGCACCGAAGTTAGAGGCGGCCCAAGAGGTTACCAAATCCAGCAACGCCAGCGACGAAGCACCGGCACTGCAGCTGCAACCGACGTCGTCGACAGCGTCGCTTGAGGACTCGACGCGATTTGAGAGTGACTTTGAAGCGGACGACGCACCACCCGATGCAAATGTCGCGCCAGTCCAAGAGGTGGCGACGCTGTTGGAGAAGGAGAGCCCTATGAATGTACCGTCCAGCACACCAGAGCCACCAGAGACTGCAGAGAGCGAGCTACTGCCGAGTGCGACGACGACCACCTCGGCCGCGGCAGAGATGCCTAGCTCCGACGCAATCACCGCCGATCCCGTCGAGGATACCGTACCCCGCCCTACCCCGTCGGTGACACCCGATCATTGCGAATACGAAGAAGAGTATTTTGCCGAGTATGACGACGCACCGGTGACACCCGATGTCGCACGTGCCAGCACCGATGCCGAGGTTGATGCAGCGGCCGACCCGATGGCACCTGTGGAGATGCCGCCTTTGACCCTTCCCACACCTCGTGATGAGGAGGCAAGTCAAGACGAAACGGCGCGCTCACCACAACACCATCCAGGCGTGGCGTCCGAGCCAGCTCTTGCGGATCTACCGACGCCTCGACCGACAACAGACGCTGGGGCCATCAACTTTGAACCCATCAACGCTACAGCCTCGATCAAAGCCACCATTATTCCCAGTTCAACCAGCGCAACCGACGATGCAGTCCACAACGATGTCTCTGCGCCTCCTCCATGTGTCTCTGCAGACCCGGTGCTCAAAGCCGTTGCGAGTCCAAGAGCCGTCGCTCCGCCCGACGCAGAAGATGCTGTGCCGGAGCTCTCCGCATCCGCACGTGTCGACGATTCCACCCCAAGCTCCGTCACATCAGACACCTTACCAAGTGCGCGACCTGTCGACGTGCCGGCTCTTGCGTTGCTAAGCCCGTCGCTCGATTCGGCGGCTACCAAAGTGTCTTTACCATCACAAACCAACGTGCCAACTACCACGCCACGGCCTCCGCCGGAATCGTCAAGGATACCCGCACCGCCCACCACCAACGACGACGTCCAAGCCGACGACGACGACGATGACAATGCGTACGCCGACGACGACGACTATGGCGACGACGACTTTGAAGACTAGTGTACAGTACCACGATCCATGTTGTGTAGTAGACACGCGTGCAAACATTGTCGACTGTTTATCGGCAGCAGCGGCAGAGGCGAATCTTGCCGTTGCGCCCCGGCAGTCCCGGCGCCGGTGGCAAATTCGGGGGCGCGTTGCCGTCGCGCTCGTGGCGCTTGATGCCGTGGACGTAGACGCTGTGGAGGACATCGGGCGCGAGCAACTTGGTCGCATCGGTCGCGACGTTGTGGTTGAGCACGACAAAGTCGGCGTAAAAACCGGCATCGAGGTGGCCCAAGCGCGTCTCCGCATTGGCCGCAAAGGCACCTACGCATCCCGACGACCTGTCATGCCACGTTAGCAACCAACGTCGTCACACACCGTTGAGCGTATAGAGCTGCAGTGCTGACGCAAACGTGAGTTGTTGCGCCGGCGAGTCCAAAAAGTTGCTCGTCCCCGGCGCAGCGCGGTGCATGGCGTCGTACAATCCTTGGAAGGGGTTGCTCGTCTCGATCGGCGCGTCGCTGCCGCCGGCACAGAGAATGCCGTGGTCCATCATGCGCTTCCTACACCAATTTTGTCTAGTTTTCAGCATTGCAGTGGAGAAAGGAGGAGAGACCAGCAGTACGAGTACGGGACGCAGGCCGGTGGCAGCCGCTTCTCGGCGAACGAGGCGTCCGTGATGACAAACGACGGCTGGATGTCGGCAATGACGCCGAGGCGCGCCATCTGGTCGAGCAGATCGGGCCCGAGAATCTGGCAGTGCGTCAGAATCGGACGATCGGCGGGCTCCAAGCCGGCACTCTCCATGGCGTGCAGCACTTGCGCCGCCGCGCGGTCGCCGATCGCGTGGACCTCAAGGCGGTAGCCGGCCGCATGCGCCACTTGAATCTTGTGGAGCATCGACGCGTCCGACTCCATGAGTACGCCACGGTTGGACGTGTTGCGGTACGGTTCACGCAGCGCCGCCGTTTCCTAGTCAACGTCGCTGAGGCATGGTTGACGATACATGAAGCAAGTGTACGGCGCCGAGGGAGCCGTCCGAGAAGATTTTGACGCGGTCGCAGCTCAAGAGGCCGTCCTGTGTCTTGGGTGCGGGGATCGTTGTCTGGCCAATCTCGTTCTGGTCGGGCGTCACATATACGCGCAGTGGGACGCGGCCGGAAGCCTGGAGCTCTTGGTACAAGTACCACGCGTTGTGGTCGTTGGTGTGGACACCTGTCATATGGGATGGCATAAAGGAATAGGATATGTTGGAAGATTACCAGTGAGACCGAATTCGAGGCACGTCTGGAGACCGCGCAAAAGGTACTTTTTACGTAGCTCTAAACACCGACGGAGGTTGTGCTATTGCAATCCCACAGCAATGTACCGTCCGACTGCTCTTGAATGAACTTGTGAACGAGCGACACGGCCTAGGGAACATGAGTCGTCGAGTATCGATCCTGGAGATGCTACAGCTTCGCGCAAGACGCCTGTGGGCTTGCCAGTGGCATCCATGTCGACGACGCCGCCTGGGATCGAGGTCCACGCCGCATCGATCGCATCCCACTGAAGACCCGCAACCTCGAGCGCCTTGGAGTTGACAACGGCAATGTGCCAGCAGGCGCGCCAGAGGTACATGGGGCGACCTGGCACGATCGCGTCCAAGTCGAAGCGGGAGGGATACCGCGCGTCGGCCGACAGCTTGTCTTGCTCCCAGCCAAACCCGACGATCCACTCAATGTCGGGGTGCTTGGCCGCGTGCGCTTGGACGCGATCACGCAGCTCGTCAAATGACGCCGTTCCGCGCAGGTCGACGTAATGAGCGACCTCGCCGATAAGGTAGACATGAATGTGCGAGTCGTGAAGGCCCGGAAGCACGAGCTTGCCGTCCAAGTCGACGGTGGTGGTCGCCTTTGTGCGGATGAAGCCCGGCACGTCGCCCGACCCGACAGCCACGATCTCGCCTTTCGCTTCGTCAATGAGCATCCAGTTGGCATAACCCCGCGACTCGCGAGGCGCCGCGAACGTCGGCGCGCTGGCCCACTGCCAGATCAGTCCCTTCTCGAAAAGCTTCGTCGTCATTCCAATGACACGGCAAATATCCAAATGATCCACGTGCCGAATCCGCCGGGTTAGGCTCGGCATATTAATTTAGGCATTCGGCAGATGCCGAAACAAACGACGACGCCGCCAGAGCACACGTAGCTGCACGTAGCGTGGTCGGAGCCTCTGATCCCGGAGCGATACGTTGTTGAGTAGAAAAGTGGGTCATTTCTCGTGCATGGGTAGTACAGCTACAAGGCAGTGCTCCGTTGAGTGCTCAAGGACATGGCGTTTGTCGATAGTGCGCAGAATGCCGAAAATAAAGCGGTTCAACATGGCAACTTGATGTTATGGCGCCCTTGTTTCAGGTACCATATGCCTAAACAAAGGCGAAATCCGATTTCCAAAGATACCATTTTCCAGTTTGGATTTCACCTCGGAGCGCGCGCATGAATTGGATCGCGAGCAGCAAGAACCGCGCGCTGCATGGGAAGCTCGCCCAGCGGAAGAGGAAGCAGTACAAGGGCGCGCAAGGAGCTCCTCCCCCGCGCGAGGTCCATGGGACGATGGTTCGCGAGCCTCGGACGACGACGATGGAAGCAGGGCCGGCGGCGATGCTAGCGCGGCCGACGGGAAGCTACCGCTTCGGCGCGATGGGAGCAAGACAGGAGAAGCATCAAGCACGCATCCCGAAGGACGACGTCCCGGACAAGAAGCCGTCCCCGATGCGCCCGACGTCGAGCTCCCCAGCGCGCATGATGCTTACCCCGGACCAAGCAATCCGTTGCTTCAAGTATGTCTCCCATCTTGCCTTCCCTTGGTCACGAAGATGACATGCTCTGCTGGTGCATGTAGCGAGGGCGAGGAAGTCGACGAAAAGGGTACGCATGCTACCTGGATGTCATGTACTCATCACCCACAAGGCAAGGCCATGACACCGGAACGCAAGCGGGTCGCGCCGTCAACGAACTCCCCGAAAAACCAAACGAGCCAACGTACAATGCCAATGCTTTCGTGTCGGAAGAAAGAAATGGATTTTCTAGGTTCAACAACGTCCTTCGTGCATGGGGCGTCCAGCGAGACAGGGAGGGGGCATCTCTCGGGCGCAAAGCCAGCGCCAAGTCGACTCTCGTTCTTCGATCACGTCTTTCCCGAACGTCGTGCACTCGTCGGAGATCAACCTTTCGTGTACCCATGCGACGAAGACGACTCGTTGGCATCGTCGGCGTCCTCAGCTTCTCTGCAATTGGTGTCGCCACGTTCGCAGCCTATGCTCATGGGCCACAGCGTGAGCACAACACCCATGTCTGGCAGCCCGTACAGCTTCCAAGGCCGTCGTCCTCGGGACACGACAAGCAGAGCGACGACAGATGACAATCCAGAAGAGAAGGCGCTCTATACCTCGATCGCCTCGTCCAGTACGTCAACCGTACGTTCCCCACATTCCATGTCAATTTGTCCTTAGACGCGTCGTCAACAAGCAATACAAGTCGACAAACTTCCAGTTCCATGAAATCAATGTCCGGCCGAGTCTTTACAAGTATGTGTGCTAGCGGGGCAACAAAAGCGGCAATATGGCCGAGCGCTCCGCGATCAACCGCCAAGCGCCAAGCGGTCAAAGACGAGCACCGAAGGTAGGACTTTTGTGGAGTCTGGTGCCCAAATCGTGATAGACTCCTCGCCCTCGCCATCACCACAACTCAACCTAAGCATTCGACGTATGCTTCACTCTTGGTATTGAGAAGCGACATGTGTTGGCTAGAGGATACTGTGGAAGGTGAACTTGGTCAACTGACACTTTGGCACTTGGTATCAAGCGCTATGCAGCTGCTGCGAAGCGCCCATCTTTCCTGACGCACCGCGTCAGCAACAATCGTAACACTCGATTGCACGGATATATTGTTCCTATCGTGATGGGCTAACGTAGGCCTGCAAATCTTCCGAGACGAAGCGCCAGACTACACCGTGCGAAATGGTTTTGGTCAATCCGAGCCAAGTACGTTCTTCAAAGATGCATGGGGTAAAAAAGAGAAAAACGTGTGTCTAGATGGACGGGATTGGCTTAATGAGGCCTCGCCACGGTTTTCAAATCATACGACCATACGTCCGTCGCCCACCCAAGATACCGAGATGCAGTGGCAACCGTCCCCAACGCGCTTGTTATCTCCAAGCTCTTCCGACATTTCAACGCCGCCAATGATCGGACGGGACTATGTGCGCCCTTCATGGGCAGATGCATCGACATACCCAACCCAAGCTTCAATTGAGCCTCGCGCCATGGCCACCTACAACGACGCACGTAAGGGAACGACACGTCAAGCACGCCGGGTGATTACTGTCGACTTGGTTCATAGCTCCGTCTATGGCATCTTCGTCAGCTGACCGACATGGATTCAGCTTGCAATGGTCTCAACGAAGCACGGAAGCTTCTGGGTTATCAAGAATGCTCGACGGCACGAGCCAAAACGATCCATCACCGGGCTGGCATCATCGCGGAGTGCACCGACTGATATTGCGTGCTGAGAGCCCAAGCCCCGATGACCATCTAGGCTCTGGATGGAAGGGTAAGCTACATATTTATCGCGGGTACAAACTTCGCTAGGTCCGTACGTTGTGCCGCTGCAACCTAGCGCGAAGCATCCAGAGAAGTGGCATACGTCGCTGTTCAGGCAGTGTACCACGTCGAATGGTGCAACCGACAGTGCGAAGCCACGACATGCAGTCATCAACGGTACTCATGCACAATCAGCACCGGGTCTAACGAGCGACTAGACGCTTCGTTTGCCAAACCTCATTGGATCAGGGCAAACAAGCCCGCAGTCGGTGAAGGTCAAGGTAACTAGAGACCCTCCGAGCGTACCATCACGAAACTCAAAGGCGGTCATCTTTGTGTCATCACTCGAAAAGTCGGGCCCCATGATGAGATGTCCACGGTTGGGAAGCACCCCGCTCCAGGTTGTTTAAACAACATATTCCTTTGGCATGCTCATCACGCTCTAATGATTAGCTCCCGAGTCAGACCTCGTTGGCCGTTGGCAGTGGGCGAGGCATTTGGGCAAGCCTCGCAGTGAAACGTTTGTCGAGACATTCGCCCCAGCGACGACCATCGCTTCGAGTCGACACGCGCATGCGGTTTCAGGGGAGTCGGATACTCTTCTTTTCGAGCCAAACTTTCAAGGTCAAACCCACGCACCGCCACATAAGTCTTCTTGCAGCCGACCATCCTCATCAAGTTTCGATGCTCAACGTCCCTCGACCCCGGAAACTTGCACCCCGGCGTCCATCGTGCTGCACAACGAGCCTGAAATGACGGTCGGCACGATTCAGTTCACACAAGTCGCAGCAACCATCGCTGACGAAGCCCAGTCGACTGCGTCGTCCTGTTCAACTCCGTTGACGTCCCATGGATGCAACAGGGTCGTCAACCTCGATGAAGGTCAACCATCGCCTCATGGCGATGCACCAATTGAAGAAGCGCCGAGCCAACGTCGCCCCGAGCTAATGAGGCTCGAAGGCTTCTTAAGCAGCTGCACAGACGAGAGCGATTCCAGTCAACCAGAGGACACAGATGTGTATGCACCAACGCAACGGCTGGTGTATGCTTCGTCGCCTGAGATATCAGACTTGGACCAGCGTCAAGGTGATCAACCTTGTTCATCTCCGAACGAATTGGTTTAGAACGGAGCGCTTTATCTAGTGCCCACCAAATCCCAGACTCAAGGCTGTGTATCTTCTCCCGAGGCCAAGTTGTCGGTCGTCGCTGAAGGATCATGTCGCCCATGGGCCATGCAAGAGCGGACACGACGGATCTTGGCAAGCTTCTCTCGTGGTACACATACGAATATGACAGCCATGTTCATCGGTCAACGTAGAAAACGTGGCCGTCGCCCATGTCGATCCCACCTTTGAAGACGACGCGGCGTCGTTAGCGATCGTTCTGTGGACACTAGTGCAGTGCTACGCGCAATGTTGATGCGATTATATTCTTTCTATCTGCAAAACAGCGTTACTGGCTGCCAATGTCGCCGAAGATTTCTTGCATCTTGGCGTGCGCGGTGCTGTACTTTGGTCCAACCCAGTACAGTTGGGCACAGAGGAGGCACGCCCAAAAGTCGGTCACGGTCTCAAGCACGCGCGCCGGAACATCGTCGCCGACCCGGACTTCTTCCAGCGGTACGATGCGAAAGCCCTTTCCATTGCACTTGGCGCATCTATGGACCGTATGTGAATGGTAGATGCTCAAGGCAACGGGCACTCACCTCGACATGAACGTCTCTTCGTTGAACTCGATGCTAAAGTGCTTTTTGATCTACGTATCGAGGTGCGTCGTGCAAGGCCGGGTGTAATGACGCGAGCGTACCTCTTGAAACTGCGCCTCAATGTTGTCGCTGAGGACGACGTAGCACGCGAGCGCTTGGCGCTGCTTGGCGAGCTTCCGGTCCCGCGTCAGCACAATTCGGTGCTCGACGGTCGCTTGAATGAGCATGTTCGACTTCTCGTCGCACTTGTCCCAGTGCACGACGTCGACGCCTGTCATGCGAAGCCACTTGGCAACACGCCCAAGCATCGTATCAGCGAGAAATTTGAGCTCTTGCGGCGCCGCTTGCAAGCTCGTAATGTCATTCTGCACCGCCAAAGGCAGAACGCGCGGAGCATGGCAGAGCTCCAGAAGCGCCTCGAACGACGCCTCCAAGAGAACATCCGAGGTTCCGCCGCCAAGCACAATGCGCTCTGCACCATCGAGGGCCCTATACCACGATTCAAGAGTGTTCTTGCGACTGAAAGAGTCCATAGACATACGTGTCGAGCAAGACGGGCGCGGCCACGTTGTGGGCAAACGGTGGCACCGTCCCCGGCGCGTACCCAAAGATGCTGGTGCACTCGGTGGGCCGGGCAAAGCGCACCTTCTTTCTAGCGACACCCAAGACCATACTCAGGAGACTCAAGTCGACCTTGGCGTCCTGGGGCAGCACGACGACGCACGGTACCCCTACGATTCATGAGCAAACGTAGGACATCCATCATAGGTACCGTTGGCGAGAATGCAGAGGCTGTTGGCGAGACGCACGCTAGCCCCCTCGCCGTTGGCGTCCAAGTCGCTCCGAGGAAACAGCCGAATGCGCTTGCCTTCGTGCAGCTTGACAAAGTCTGCAATGCGTGGCTGCGTCATCTACAGCAACAGTGTTCGGTTTGCGAATCCAGATGACCGTAGTACCACGGAGGCCGACTTTGCGTGTTGTCGCGCATGCCGCAAGCGCACGATATCGGTCACCGGTCGGCTTGGTGGCACGTCGCATATGATCGACTCGATGCAGCCAGCATAAAGCTCATCAGACGATTCGCACATGCGCTGGGCCATGGCGACGAGCACCCAGGCGTCGAGGGCTGCGTACCTAGTCCATCGCTTATACCATTTCGCTCGTCATGACACGTACTCGGCTTGCTTTGGCGTCAACGGTCGCTTCTCCCAGTCAGAAAGTTGTTGTTTCTACAGCATTAGTAGTAGAGCAGCAACGCCGCCGTCGAATAATACCTTGTTCAGAGGTCGCCCCAAAACGAGCGCGGCACCGTCCGACAAGCTCCGACCCGTGTACGACGGTTGCCACGAGCGCAGCAGCGCTCCCATCTACGCCAACTTCAGACGCCATCGCAAGGTGCACGCTGCCACATACGTCCACGAGGCCGTGGACAACGTCAAAAGTTGTCTTGTCTGGAAACGTGTGCTTGAGCACTAGTGATACGACATGCGGTTATACGACTGCCAATCGCGAAACTCCAATACCCACCTCGGAGATCGTGCTTGAAGCCAAACCCAATATTGAGCACAGAGGGATGCCGCAAAATTGCTTCGACGACGTCCAAGCCCGTTCGAGTGGTCTGTTCGACGCGTCAACACACAGGCCCGTGGATCAGTATAGCAACCTCGAGAGCTACAAGGTCGATGAGGAATACACGGTCCGCGAGCGCGAGTTGGAGGAGGCTGGCGAGGCACGTTTCATCTTTGGACACGAGCGGCCGCCACTCGACGTCCACACCGAGCCAGACGGGGTGTTTGCCTTCCTCGACGCGTGCTACAGTCGATT
>NW_008246074.1:220831-232333 GCF_000281045.1 Saprolegnia diclina VS20
TCGTAGAGCTCGTTGGCGAGATCCGCGTTACCGGCCATTGCCACATACTGGTACAATGTCGCCTGCAACGGCCCTGAGTCGCCAAATATGATCGTAGTCAGGAGGAGTGTACCTGAAGGGACGCATCTGTTCCGACAAACGACGTCGCGATCGACCACTTTTTCTGCGCGCAAAGCTTCTCGAGCGCTTCGCGCCGAAACCAGCTCTCTACACGAAGCATGACGCAGATGTTCCGACTCGGGCAGCACCGCACCGACGTCCGGAAAGGCCGCTTGGAGGCCGTACAAGTGTACAAATTTGTGCGCCTACGAGCTTTGTCACGTCCAACGTGGTGGCGACGAATGAGAACCTTCTTGATGTCTTGCTTGGCCAGTGTGAGCTCGACAAGGTGCGTCGTCAGGTCTACAGCGCCATTCATCAGTGGTCGTCGACCGCTACAAGAAGCGGCCAACGCTGCAGGTTCTGACTGGGCGCGGCCTTGAGCAATTGCTCCGCCATGGACCAGCTGTTGGTCGCGACGAGCTGTCCCAAAAGCCATGAAAAGTCCCACTGCAGCGCCGGGAAGGCCGCCACGAGCTTGAGAACGCTTATGTACTCTTGGTTTTGGACGAGCCTGCGTCCGTACGCAAGGACGCGCTCGTCGTCGACGGCGTGCAGCGAAAAGAGGCCCATGGCCTTTGTCACGACCTTGGCATCCTACAACACACTTGGCATATCGGCTATAAAGCACGCCGTGTCATTGCGCACCACCGTGTCGGCTCCATCGAGGGCGCGGACGACGAGCACCTGCAGCTGTCGCCGCGTGGCGTCGGCTACATAAGCCGTGGTCTCAATACGTAGCTCGTCCAGCGTCATGAGAAGCAAGTAGGCAATTGGCGCCGTCGTATCGGTCCAAAAGCGCATGGTCAAGTCGACAAGCGTCGCAGCGCACGCCATCGGATTCGTCGCGCGCTGGTCGACGATCATTCCCAAGGCTGCCTTGCAGACGCCAAAGTTGTTGACGGGCACCGCGTGGAAGAGCTCGCGCAAGAGGTTAGCGCAGCCATCGTCTCGAGCTTCCAACGACGCTTGGACATCACGCCAGCGCGAGTCGTCTATGCTTGGCGTGGATCTCGGAAGGCGTGCGCTCTCTGCCATGCTGCCGATTGCTACACAACACTATTCGAGACCAAAAATACCTAAATAATTGTATAGTGTACGAATTACATTATTTATTGTGCAAAACCTATATAGTATTATGCCTAATACTGTGAGCTACAGCATTTCCGTGCAAACCGTCGAACATCCTTCGGATATCGAAAGTGTATCCGGTAGCTTCGATATTTTCGCGATCTTGACACGGAGTGGCAGAACGCCTTGTGCATGCGGCTGCGCAGGAGCCCCGCTAAGTCGTCGACCAAGCCCATCATGTACACTCTGGGCGTCCTTCTGCCACTTCTCGTGCTCGTCTTGGCACTGCTATCGCAGGACGACCAGCCACTAGCGCTCAAGGCCGACGGCGCTGCGCCGATTCGGGAGCCCGTGGTCGCTGAGCCGGCGCCAGCGTCCAAGCCACGCTATAGCGCCAAGCAGCGCCGCGCCGTGGGCTACCTGCAAACCGCCATGGGTCATTTTGAGGCGCAAAAGTGGCCGCTCGTTGTAGAGGAGTGCGAGAAGGCGATCGCGGCCGACCCGGACCTCGTCTTTGGGCATGCGCTCATGGGCAATGCGCTCAACGTCATGATGCAGTGGGAGCGCGCGGCCGACAGCTGGCGCAAGGCGACAGAGCTCGAGCCAACTTCGTTCGAGTTTTACTACCACCTCGGTTTTGCGCTCTCGCAGCTGGCGCAGGACCAAGTCAACAACCAGAAGAAGCACACAATTGGCAAGCAAGCGATCGAGAGCTTCGAGACGTACTTTACACTGGCCGAAGGCGACAGCGACGCGACAACCGACCAAATGTCGCTTGCGCACGCGAGTCTCGCGGCCATCTACAAGACCAACAAGCTCGCCGAGAAGCAGGAGCTGGCGCTCAGCCATTTTGAAGCCGCGGCCGCTCTCGACCACACCAACGAGCTCGCATTCTTCAACATTGGGCTCTTGTACGCCGAAAAGTACGAGAAGCGCGGCGACGAGACCGATCTAGAGAACGCGCTGCGGGCGATCGAGCATGCGGTGACACTCGACCCGACCAACACGAAATACGTGGCGGTTCGAGACGCACTTGTGGGGCATTCGAGTCCCGCCGAGCTCATGGCGGCCATGCAGCAGCTCTAAGTCGCCCATTTCCAAGCTGGATAAATGGATATTGATAGCATTTCTTTCGACCAAAAACTTCAATCGTACAAACGTGGTTATTGCTTAGCCATGGCGCTTTGTGAGCGGCTTGTCGCTCACCTCGTCGCGGCTCCGTGCGGCGAAGTAGTCTCGATTGGCTTGGATCTGGTCGAGAAGGGGCTTGGCGTGGGGCACGAGTTGGCTCGTGAGCGTCCAGAGCGGCAAAACGACAAAGTCGAGAAAGTTGACTTGGAGGACATCCCGCATTTGCTATGTGGATCTATCGCACGGGTGTGTACAACGAAAAGTGCTACTGGGTTCTCCATGTGCGCGTAATGTGGCGGTGCGGGCAACCCGAGATCGTGCATGCGCTGGGCTTGATCGGCAAATTCGGCGCAGACCCGTTCCATCCTATTTTCTCATACACTAATAATGTCGACAAAAATGCGACACGAATACCAGAGCAAGGACGTGGAGGGCGATAGCGTCGAGTTGCCGAGGTCGCTCGTGTGCAGGATCCAGTTGAGGTACAACTGTTTTCCATTCGACGACGCGCGGAGGAGCTTTGGGTCGGCCTTCTCGGTCATGGCACTCACTAGCTCCGCGTGGTACTTGATGTCTACGCCATCACGTCATGCACGAAGGCGCCATGGTCGCATTCGACCTGTGTGGAGAATGCACTGGATAATGCACTGGCGCAGCGTAGCGTACTGGGAGGCATCGAGCGACCCGAGCACATTGCAGCATGGGTCTACAGGTAGCGCGTCACGCACCGATAAGAGACACCACCCACCGCGCAAGAGGCCAAAGAGAAGCGCAATCGAGTGCGACTCGAGCACCTACGATCACAGAGGACAATACGTCTTGACTCTCGACTCCAAAGCTCAGATACCGAAATATCATTGTAGCGGATCGCGAGCTCCGACGACGTGGCAACTTCAAACGCGTTGTCGTTGCCGGGGTGGCCAAGGTCGTGGCCAAGCGCGGCGAGGAGCACGCCGAGTGCATCCAGCTCATTAACGTCCGGTAGGCGGTCGGCCGCGAGCAAAAAGTAGGTCAAGTGCGTCACGCTAAACGCATGGTAAAAGCTATGGTACGGCAGCTCGCGGTATCTAGCACCGAGAGATATCATTTCTTAGTGCAACGGATGTATCAACTTGATACAAGCCGACGGTACCCGAGTTGCAGCGCGTCCAAAAACGTTTTGAACCCAGCGACGTCGATGCGAAAGGTGTCGAGAAGTCGGTAGCTGGAAAACATAGCAACGACGAGCGCCTTGAGCTCCAGAAACGTCTTTTCAAAAACGTTGATGTCGATCTGGAGCAAGGCGGGGGACGGTGTTAAGAACCGATCGGCATGGGGTCCCAACTCGGCCATCGAGACACTGCCCTTGAGCTTGGTGCGCGCGAGCTTGCTTGCTGCACTCTTGACGGCGTGAAACGTAGCAAACTCGTTGGATGTGAGAGTCTCGAGGCCGCTCGCTTGGAGAAGCGAGCGAATGCGTTCGTGTTGCTTGGCCATCGCGTGCTAGCCGTTCAAGTATTATAGAAGACAATATTTCCACGAAACGCCCGTACTTCGTGGTGTAGCCGCGAGACGCGCTCCCGGTCCGCGTGGACTTTGGCAAACATGAGCAGCGCCGGGTTCTTCTCAATGATGTGGCCCATCGCCGATGCAAACACGAGCAAAAACAAAGTGTCGTACGCTTGCACGTGGCGGAGGTCGGCGTGCAGCGTCGTCGCCGACGTCTTGTGCAACGCTTGGCTCACCTAACCCGGCCAAGATGATTGTCCTCTTCTAGTTTGAGTTGATGGAGTGAATACCGCGACCACGTCCCCCCGGGAATTGCAGATCGGGACGACCAGGCACGCATGCGAACCCGTGCCGGGGGCGTACTCGGTGACCGCGCCCATCTCGTCGACACGGACGTCTAGGTACCACCGCGTCGCCTTTGTCTACACCACAACAAGCAGACGGTATTAGAATGCCACCAGTCAAATCGTACCTCGACAATCGCGCCGACAACACCGTCGCCAAAGGGCACGTGCTTCCCACTCGAGATGCCGCTGCCGTTGAAGCTCCAGAGCTCTTGGTGCACGCGGTCGCAGACGTAGAGCCGAAAGTCCTTGGTGGCAAAGAAGGCGGTGCCGGCCGCACAAATGAGCTGCATCTTGCGTCCGCCGTCCGACGTCATCCACACGTCGTTCGTGAGCTCAAGGAATTTGATGAGCAGCTGCTTTTGGTGCGAGAGAAAACCAACGTCGGACGTGAGCTTGTCGATCTCGCACCCGCTGACCATGATGGCACGCACGAGCTTGAACACATTGGGCTCGCACGCCAGCGACGGCGCCGACGTCGAAACGCAGAGCACGCTGTAGTAGTCGGCCGTCACCGACGGGATCGCAACGACGGCGGCTGACACTACCGCCACCGCATCGCCGACGAGCGTCTGCACGAGTGCGAGGTCGCTGTGCGCGGCCACGGGCCCGACACGCGAGAGAAGCAACGTGAGCTGCGCAAAATTCGGCCCTTTTGGCTGCGGAAAGAGGCGGACCTCCGTCGCACCAGAGCTCGCCGCGGTCTGCAAAATACGCTCGGACGCCGTCGTGATTTGAAAGACCCACGCGGTCTCGGCGCCGACGAGCTGGACGACGCCGCGCAGCGCTTGCGCTAAAGCGGCATTGGCATTGGGGGGCGGCGCCTGGACGAGCTTTGTGATGTGAAGCGCGTTCGGACGAAGCGTCGGCGACGCGCAGGCGTCTTTGCGACGACCTTGCAACAAGTTGCCAATCGCGCCAATGAAGGGCGGTAATAGCACGGGACAAAAGTAGTGTTCCTTATAGCAGCGCAGCTCGACGACCGCTGCGAGGACACCGCGGACCAAGATGGGGTACGCGAGGTAGCTGTGGGTGCGCGTGCCGAGACGCCCATCGACGTCGGAAGCAACGTTGTACGCCGCATGTCGCTGGACGTTGAGAACAAAGACGGGGGACGGGTCGTCGGGCGCCCCCCGTTGGAGGAGGAGCTCCCCCGGCAGACTTTGCACCAAGCTGTGGTTGGTTTCGAGGAGGTCCCGTGACGTTGTCGCGCGCACGTGCAAGTACATGTCGGTCACCATGTAGACCACAAGACAATCTAGTGCACGTTTCAGAGGCTAGTTGACTAGAAGCCAGAACGTATTACCAGCACCAAGGACGCCAAACGCTTCATACAGCGTCTCCTGCAGCATCATGGTCACGCGCGCCGTGTCTTGCAGTGACGCATCGTCCAGCCGTAGTGAGGCCAGATACCTAGCACTTCGTGTTTAGTCTCGATCATACACGCAGGCGAAATGCCGCACCGATAAAAGTGGAGACGGCGAAAGGTCTCGTCGATGGTGGCGCTGGCGACGGGGGGTGCCGACGAGAGCAGCTGCTTCTCTAGCACTTGCTCAACGTTCAAGCTACGCACTGTGAGTCCATAGCACGCTATGCGAACGGTGCAACTACCTTGAGTGGCGGGTCGGCGACGGTGATCGCGCGGGGGGCTTTTTCTAGGGCATCGTGTCAGCCAATATAGGGCTCACGGCCGCTGCACCGTCGCGTCAGTGTGTGGGGGGCGCGGGAGCGAGGCCTTGGCGCGGGGCGCCGCCACCACGATGCTGCGGAACTCGCTCCCACCGCCTTTCCGGGGGCGCATTGGCAAATTCGTGAGCAGTTTCGCAGAAAACGCTCCTTGACCGGCGTCACATATTTTTACCACATGCTAACACGAGACAACGGGAGATTAATGTTCAAGCTAGGATTATTTGGCTGACGTGGCTACTCGAAGGCTAGTGGGCAAAGTAGGACAATGATTTATGGTAGAATGCTACAGTATATTGATGTACTACGAAAAGCTTGCATGATGTATCGGCTTGATCACAATGTCACGCAAGCAGCAAGTCATGAAATTTGCGGGTGGAATGTCGGTGGCTAAGAAACGGGCTTCGTTTCACTCGTATAACTCGAATCTCAATCTTAAAATAGCACTGGCTTACGAAATAATCCTTCGGCCTGGCTCTGGAAATAACGCCCAGCGAAATTCTAATTTCGTAAAACGAGATATTGGCGCCACTATCTGGCGTATCCGGCTCATCCGCTTAATTTAAGCTTGCTTTTAGTATTGAGATACCCGAGATAGTGCCTCGATTATTCTGGTTTTACGAAATTCGAGCGAAATCGGGCCATAATAGTGCCCAAAAAACGGTAAAGTATCGTAATTACCATTATTTTACCGTTAAATGAATTACCCACTTCCAAAAATCTATGGCGAAGCGCTCGCCCGCTCCTCCGACTGCCGCCGCGCGCGCAAAGAAGGCGCGCCGCAATGCTAGCACCAGTAGTGCTTCCTCCTCCCGTCTCGGCCGACGCTCCTCGTACCCTGCCGGCCGACATCCCAGGTGCCGCGGTCATCTACCGCTGCATGGCCAAGTCGACGCGCAAGCAGTACCGGGCGTCGAGCAATGCGTTCGCCCGGTGGACGATCAAGATCCATTACGCTCCCACTGCCAGTCGAAGTCGTGCAGCGCTACTATGATTGCCTCACGCACAAAGTCGACCGCAACGGCCAGCCGTTCGACCCTTCGCAATACAACTTGCGCAACTACGTCAACGGCGCCAAGAGTGCGCTTGTCTTCTTGCACAAGGACGTCTGCGCGATCTCGCCAGAACTTGACGCGATGATGACGAGTATGCTTCTACATTCCGACAACCATGGTCGCTGACTACTCCTTAGGTATTAAGGCAAGGAACCGCTCTCCATGGAGGGTACATCTCGCGAATGATTCCGTAGCTGACTTACCAAATGCCTTTTTTCTAGGCTACATGTATCTCGTCGAGACAGCTATAAAACCAAGTAGAGACCCACTCCTCTCCAAGAAGGCGCATGCATTCCTCGTGTTTTGCTGGAACCTAGCGACGCGGGCAGCCTCGAGAGCGACCATCATGTACGAGAAAATCACGTCTTAAGCAATAACATAGCTACTTACGTCTTTGCAAAAGATCGATCATACTTGTACATGGCACCCCAGGGACTTCATGCGTCAAGACGCCACGTCATAGCCTCCCGTATTGGATAAATACGTATAATATTTCACAGGTATCAGCCATTTCGCCCGAATTTCGTAAAGCACCATCTTTATTAAATACTAGCAAAGCGTGGACACTCACGAGCAACCCTCGAAACTCAACCTGGCACGACTGTCCCCTGAGCTGTCCCCCTGACGGTCCCCGGCCGAGCAGCGATCTTGTGAAATGTTGGAGAGGTGCATTTGCATTGGCTATTATGTCGCTCAAAAGGAATCTATTTCGACCAATCGCGTATCGCAGTGCTACGATCGGGCCTATTTGTGTTAATTATGGCGTGTGCCAAAGCTATCTGCCAGCGTGACCTTTGCGTGTGGCTGACGTATGTAATTCAGAGCGACGCTCGCAGTCGTATAGGTACTAAGCTTTGTTCTTTAGTTTTCATGAGCTCAAGGTAAACTTGCTTGTTCCCGTTGAACTTGGGCTTGATCGCATGCGTTGGTGCAAGTACACGCTGGCCCTTATGTTTGGCTATTTGTGGCAACAGACGTTTTCCGCACCGCTGATCGCCACATGCACCGGCAGCTGCATCGGTTCCGAGCGCTGCTGCCGCTTGCCGCCGCTGCGTGGGCGGCGCCTCCCGCCCACAACGAGTCCATTAACGATCGCTACGTCGTCGGTAAGCAGCTCGGCGTCGGCGGCTTCTCGGTCGTCAAGGCTGCCCGCGACAAGACCACTGGCGCGGACGTCGCGGCCAAGTTTTTCGACATGAAGAGCGCGTCCATCGATGAGATCGAGGCCGAGGTACTACTGCACTACGATCATAGTCCTGACACTTGATGCGGCCATATCAGATCGACATGCTGCGCTCCATCGGGCAGCATGCCAACATCGTGTCGCTCCGCGATGTCATTTACGAGCCGACGCGCATCATCATGATCATGGATCTTGTCCGAGGCGGCGAGCTCTTTGACTACATTGTGGAAAAGGTCGGACACTAAGAGCTGAGCGTTCTGCGACGACGTGGTTCTAGGGCTCCATGACCGAGGCGGACGCGAGTCGCATCCTGCGCGACGTCTGCTTGGCACTGGACCATTTGCACCACCGTGGTGTCTGGTGCGACAACGAATAGGGCTACCGCTTGGATATATGCTGAGTGAGCAAACTCACTTAGTCACCGCGATCTCAAGCCCGAGAATCTCCTTCTGACCGACACGTCGTCCCACCCTGGCATCAAGATTGCGGTGCGTCGAACGTGCTCCCTGTATATTGACATGGTCTTTGCTAGGACTTTGGGCTTAGTCGGCGACAACACATTGGCCAATCGATTGTCGAAGACTGCCCCACCGGCACCATGTATGCTAAAACTGAAACTGAATCTCAAAACACACGATGTGCTAGGGTGTATTGGGCCCCCGAAATCATCAAGCGCGCGCCTCAAGACGTCGGTGTCGACATGTGGGCCTTTGGCGTCTTGGTATTATGCTACTTGTTCTATCCAAACTAACGGCTCTCTGTTATATAGCTTTACATTACGCTCACAGGCATTCACCCGTTCGACCCGAAGGGCAATGCGTCAGACGCGCAGATTCTCGCTCTGGCGGCCAAGGGCGCTTACGACAGTACAAATCACAGTTGAAAGCGAGAGGCTGATGGCCGTATGTGTAGCCGACAACCCGTGGTATAGCAACCTCTCGGCGCCGGCCAAAGACCTCATCGCCCACCTCCTCGAGCTGGACCCGAAGCGGCGCTACACGGCCGCGCAGGCGCTCGCCCACCCGTGGATGCTCCATCGCGACGGCACGACGCCTCTCTCGGACGGCCTCACGTCGCGCTTGCAGGCTTACCGCCGCCTCCAGAAGCTCCGAGCCAACATCCTCACGGTGATTTTGAGCCAAACCAAGCTCAATGTGGCGAGCCTCCCGCTCTCGTCGCCGTCGCGGCTTCTCGTGCGGCGTGCGCGCACGGCCAACATTGACATGTACATGGAAGTCTTCCTCGTCTTTGACAAGGACGGAAACGGCTACGTCTCGCGCTCGGAGCTCGGTGCTGCGCTCCAATCCCTCGGCCAGCGCCTCACCGAGTACGTTCCTCCAGTCGGAAACCAAGTTGAATGCCTCTGTCTGTAGGCACGAAATTGACGCCATCATGGGCATGGCCGATGTTGACGGCGACGGCGGCATCTCGTTTGATGAGTTTGTGAGCATGATGAACTCGAGCTTGTTCAAGTGGGGGGCGCTCGACGAGACCGATATGCACGTGGCGTTCGAGATTTTCGACGCGAACCACGACGGCTTCATCTCGGCCGACGAGCTAGCGTATGTCGTGAGTCTCTTTGGCAACACGACGCCCATGTCGGAGGCCGAGGTGCTGGACCTCATGCGCGCGATCGACGCGAATGGCGATGGCAAGATCGATTACACCGAGTTCGCAGCGCTCATGGGCAACATGCTCAAGCAAAATGACCAAGTCTAAGGCGGCGCACGATTATTGTCACCACTTTGATTTGCAAACATATGTGACATCTGGTACTAACTTACTAGTACATGTACCACACTCTCCTTTTACGCCGACAAGCTCGGAACGATGCCATCGCCGCTGAGCCTCATGTGATAAAAAAATCCTTGCATTATTTCCCTTGGTTGAATTGGTTCCTACACTGCAGTAATGTGTATAGTACTCGGCAATAACAGGATCGTGGGGCCGATCGTTGAAGCACGTGCCGGTAGCGAGTCGCCCCGCTCATGCCCGAGGTTGAAGATGTCAAATGCTACACATGGAAGAGAAGGATACTAGCCATGAGAACATTGTCGTGGTCTGGTTCACATAAAGTACGATGGACGGGAGATGAGGACTGACCTCCAGCTGTCGTCAAGTGCACAAGAAGAAGAAACGCAGTGCCGTCCGTTGCGACGGTCTGAGTTAAGCAATGCCGCGATCGGTAATTCGTTGAACTGGAAATGATGACGACGAGAAGCGAGGCACGTCCAGCCTTGGGTGCCAGGAGCGTGCTCGAGGTGCCAGTCCCCACTCCAGCTTCCTCCGCCGCACACATGATGCAAGCAATTGCAGTAGTCGCATACAAGGTAAGTCACACATGCAGGGAGATACAAGGTGACGATCCGTTGCACCCAAGGAGCTTCGCAGGAAACTTGTGTTCTCAGATACGAGGAATCATATCTTTCGTTACGAAGCGCAAAAACTAACGCAATCCCGCTTCACCTTCTGACTCAGAAGGACTCTCTCTGTTCCTGGCTCAGATGCAACTAAGAGCCTGGATCAAAATAGCAGACGTTCAATGAAGGCGTGCATTCGTGAGCAGGGTCAAGGGTACCGGTACATCGTAGTGTCGCTCTCTGCGAGGTCCTGCGCGCCGTATTGACCGGAGTCTTTGCTACAACGTACGACATCGACTATGTAAGAGACACTATCTTCAAGAACCACTTGCTTCGCCCACGCAACGACGACGACGGTCCCACCCCCACCGTTAGTCCAAGGTCTGTCCATACATGCCAGCCTTCGCAGTGCCACGCTTGGTATGCAAGGTAAACGCCGCGCCCACGAGCGTTGCGTCAGCACTGTCGTTGCGTGTAGCAGCACACTCGGTGGTGTTGCTTCGAATGGCTTTGGGCTCTGCGCCGTTGGTATTTGTAGGTCGACTGGCATCGCTCACGAGGCAAAGACGACGCCGCCGCCATCACGCCGGCTGTTGCCATCCTCCAAACAGCTGGTTCGAATGCGACCACACATGTGCTGTGGGACTCACAGTACAGAGCACGTCCCACTGCCGCTCGTAGTGTGTTCTTGCGGTCGACTCGGTCCTTTTGGCACGAGCCGATCGCTCACTTTTCCATTCGATCTCCTCAAGAGACTCGATGGTGGCGCGACGCAACGAACTCGCACCGGCCGAGCGGCTCTCGTATGTGAGCTCCACGACGGGCATCATCAAGGGCAGCGCCGACGATGGCTTTGCCGAGTCCAAGACACCCGGCGAGCTCGAAGACGGCGCGCTTCGCAACGGTGACGCGCCCATCTACACGTCGCCCGAGATTCTCGCCCTCCTCTTCCAGTACGCGGCCATCGGCGTCGTCTACGGCGGCATGAACGGGATGCAGTACCCGGTCTTGACCGGGTACTTTACGCTCCAAGGCAACGTGCTCAACTCGGCGACAGCGCTCATGAGTCTTGGCTGGTCGCTCAA
>NW_008246074.1:232433-235415 GCF_000281045.1 Saprolegnia diclina VS20
AGAAACGCAGTGCCGTCCGTTGCGACGGTCTGACAATGCCGCGATCGGTAATTCGTTGAACTGGAAATGATGACGACGAGAAGCGAGGCACGTCCAGCCTTGGGTGCCAGGAGCGTGCTCGAGGTGCCAGTCCCCTCTCCAGCTTCCTCCACCGCACACATGATGCAAGCAATTGCAGTAGTCGAGTCGCAGCATACAAGGTAAGTCACGCATGCAGGGAGATACAAGGTGACGATCCGTTGCACCCAAGGAGCTTCGCTGGAAACTTGTGTTCTCAGATACGAGGGATCATGGTTTTCGTTACGAAGCGCAAAAACTAACGCAATCCCGCTTCACCTTCTGACTCAGAAGGACTCTCTCTGTTCCTGGCTCAGATGCAACTAAGAGCCTGGATCAAAATAGCAGACGTTCAATGAAGGCGTGCATTCGTGAGCAGGGTCAAGGGTACCGGTACATCGTAGTGTCGCTCTCTGCGAGGTCCTGCGCGCCGTATTGACCGGAGTCTTTGCTACAACGTACGACATCGACTATGTAAGAGACACTATCTTCAAGAACCACTTGCTTCGCCCACGCAACGACGACGACGGTCCCACCCCCACCGTTAGTCCAAGGTCTGTCCATACATGCCAGCCTTCGCAGTGCCACGCTTGGTATGCAAGGTAAACGCCGCGCCCACGAGCGTTGCGTCAGCACTGTCGTTGCGTGTAGCAGCACACTCGGTGGTGTTGCTTCGAATGGCTTTGGGCTCTGCGCCGTTGGTATTTGTAGGTCGACTGGCATCGCTCACGAGGCAAAGACGACGCCGCCGCCATCACGCCGGCTGTTGCCATCCTCCAAACAGCTGGTTCGAATGCGACCACACATGTGCTGTGGGACTCACAGTACAGAGCACGTCCCACTGCCGCTCGTAGTGTGTTCTTGCGGTCGACTCGGTCCTTTTGGCACGAGCCGATCGCTCACTTTTCCATTCGATCTCCTCAAGAGACTCGATGGTGGCGCGACGCAACGAACTCGCACCGGCCGAGCGGCTCTCGTATGTGAGCTCCACGACGGGCATCATCAAGGGCAGCGCCGACGATGGCTTTGCCGAGTCCAAGACACCCGGCGAGCTCGAAGACGGCGCGCTTCGCAACGGTGACGCGCCCATCTACACGTCGCCCGAGATTCTCGCCCTCCTCTTCCAGTACGCGGCCATCGGTGTCGTCTACGGCGGCATGAACGGGATGCAGTACCCGGTCTTGACCGGGTACTTTACGCTCCAAGGCAACGTGCTCAACTCGGCGACAGCGCTCATGAGTCTTGGCTGGTCGCTCAAAGTCTTCTTTGGCATGCTCTCGGACTGCGTCCCGATCTTTGGCTACCACCGCAAGCCGTACATCCTCATCGGGTGGATCCTCACGGCCGTGCTCCTCATCATCGTCGCACTCAAGCCTGCGGGCGAGCCGGCGCCGGACCCGGAGGCCGCCTCGAACGGGTCGACGCTCGCGCTTTTGTGTGCGGTCGCCTGCTTTTGCTACATCATGGCCGACGTGGCCCAGGACGCACTCGTGGTGTCGTACGCCCAGCGGGAGCCGCTCGCGCATCGCGGCCGTCTCCAGTCGATGATCTACGCCGTGCGCACGGTCTTTATGGCCATCATGTCGGCCATCTCAGGCTTTTGCCTCAACTCGGAGCGCATGGCGGGCTCGTACGACTGGGACATTGGTGTCAACGGGTACTTTTGGATCATGGCGGCCACGTCGCTCCTGAACGTGCCGGTGGTATGGTTCTTCCTCAAGGACGTCAAGGCGGAGACGCACATCTCCGTGTCGACGTACCTCGAGCAGTTTTGGTCGCTCGCACAAAAGCGGGTCGTGTGGCAGGTCATGATCTTCAACTTTATGTTTTCGCTCTTTACGTCGTACATCTCGACGACCGCGTCGTCGTACGTGGCGCGCTACTGGGCCGGGGTCGAAAACCTCAACTCGTCGCTCATCAGCATCATTTCCAACCTCATCTTTGCCGCTGTCCTCATCGTCACGGGCAAGTACGGCACGCACTGGAACTGGCGCTACGTGCTCATCATCACGACCCTCGCGACCAACGTCATTGACGCGATCGTTCAGTATTGCACGATTTTCGACGTGATTCGCAACCAGTGGTTCTACCTCGGCGTACCGCTCTCGGAACAGCTCCCGGCCGGCATCAACTTTGTCGTGGGCACGTTTGTGATTGTCGAGCTCGCCGAAGAAGGCAGCGAAGGCATCATGTACGGTCTGTTGACGACGATCACGAACCTCCCGGGCGTCTTTGGCCCGATGATTACGAACGTTATTGACGCCAACTTTGACGTCCGCAGCGAAGACATCAAGGGCGACCTCCCCTACACGCGCACGCAGGTCGCGTACACGTACATCATTGCGTACTCGGCGACGGTCATTGGCTGCCTCTGGGTGTGCATTTTGCCCAACCAAAAGGCGGCCGTCATGGAGCTCAAGAAGCACGGCGGCAGCTACCCCAAGGTCGCAGCGTTCATCTTTTACGCTTTCTTTGTTATCCTCGCCACGTCCATCACTGGCACGATGACGTCCATGTTTGACTCGACCAACTGCCTCAAGCTCGCGGGCGGGGACGGCTGCCCGGACGGCACGTCGCAGCTCTACTTGCTCGGCATCTTTGTGCCCGCCGTCGTGGCGCTGATTGCGATTGCTTTCGTCTACAAGAAGTATGCGTAAGCTGTCGTAGGCCGACTGTGTTTTTGTAAAGTAATGTGTTGTGTAAACCATTTCTTCTCTCCCAGTACATGTTTTGGAGGAAAGGCAGACCACGCACAAGCCTCGAACAAGTTTTGAAGCACGACGTCGTCTTCACCAGTCAGGGTATGTGGTGGTCTGTTAACCGCATTTGAAATGGTACATGTCCATTCCGGTCTCACTACAGTAGTGTGAGTAAAGTGCCGTGGCCGCACTGGGAGCGATTGGGGTTAGGGTTTCGTCTGGAACG
>NW_008246074.1:237216-250748 GCF_000281045.1 Saprolegnia diclina VS20
GGTATTGAGCTAGTCGCACTTCAACAGTTTGATCATGGTATTCCAACGGGAGAAGTGGCAGCTTTGGGCTTTGGGTGCACAGCAGCCGATGCCAAAATAGTAATACGGAGACGGTAGATCCTCTTGAGAATCGGGTAGGGGTTCGCTCCTTTGTATCTAACCACGACCTTGCTCAACTACAGTGTGTACTACAATTGTACTAGTACCAGTTACTCCTAGTTTAGCTGGTTGCAAGTGGTTGTGGTCGCCCACTTCGCCATGCCCATCACCGACAGCACGAGACGTCAATAGTGTAGCTGCAGAGAGTTTCACCACAAATAGTGTACATTGTCAGGCGTTGCGCACCTTGACGCTGTGAGTCGACAGCGGTGGCGCGCCGCTGTCGACACCACACTGGCTTGTGTTTGCATGCATTCAACATAGGTCCAGACCACAACGTGCTGATAGATAATCTGAATTCCTGAGTCGAGCAAGAAGCCAGTGTGCCCTGCATACAGCTCCTCGCCGGCTTCCAGCGCGATTCTACCGCCCGCAAGCTTAGTATTTTAGGGGCCAGATACTGTCGTAGCTTCCGCTTGGAACACGCAGAGTGCATCACGTAGAGTCTTCGTCAATCCAGTGCTTGGGTGCCCGGTCGCAACGGAGAAACCGATCAGAGTTGGGTGCAACAAGCCAGATCACACTATTTCTTGCATAACGATCCGACGTGTCGCTGCCACTTTGCCATCGTTGTACGTGAGATGGCACCGTCATCGCCACCTCACCCGAGCCCGCCCGCCGACTCGCCAGGTACGCCCGGCTTCAGCGGCGACGACGATGTCTTTGAGCTTGACGACGCCACCGGCCACGTCTTCATTGCGCCAACGGGCGACCTGCATGGCGCCCGCCACCTCGTTGCCGACGCGACACCGCCGTACTTTACGAGCTCGGTCGCGCATGCGAGCGTGACGTCGGAAGACGACGACCACGAGAAGGACGAGCCATCACCGGTTGTCGCGGCCGCGCCCCGAGCGAGCCGGTACCATTCGGCGATCTCGGGCCTCAAGTCGCTCTCATCCGCACCGTCGCACCTCCTCGGCAAAGGCAAGTACGCCAAAGCGCAACTTCTCTCCAAGATCCCGTACAAGAAGGCCAAGGCACGCGTCTCGAATCTGCCACCGCCGACGCTCTGCTCGTCGTGCCCGCCCAAGGCGCCGTCCAAGCTCAGTCTCTACCGGCAAAAGTCGATGCCGCCGCCCATGTGGACATGCATGTCCTGTCCGCATGTGCATCTCTGCGAGTCGTGCTATCGCTCGGGCGTCCATGGGCTCGAGGGCTCGGAAGCAATGGAGACGTACGACGAGCTCCTCTCGGATCTCAAGTGGATGAAGGCCTGCAAGGCGTTCACCAAGCCGCTCTTGCTCATGCTCCGCCACGACATTTGCAACCACTCGCCGTCCAAGTACCAATTCATGTGCGGCTGGCTCGCCGACATCCTCGGCTCCAAGCCAGTTGCCAAGATTACGATGCGCGGTGTGGCCATGAAGGACCTCCGCCCCGACGTGCGCCAAGCGTTTGTCGCAGCGCTCATGCCGCTCGTCGCGAACCGCAGCGACTTGGACGTCAACATCGAGTGGGCTCTAAGCGCCGACGACAACCAGCTCGAGCACCTTCGGCTATGGATCTCGGACAAGAAAGGCCGGCGCGAGAGTCCGTTTGACACGTCGCTGTTGACGACCGAGCTCCACGACCAAGATGCGTCGTGACAGCCAATGTGCGGCTGTAATATACTGTATATGCTATCTACACCGTGTCTTTGGCTTGTCTACACACCTTGGCCTTAGCAACGACAACAAGAGGCGGCCAACGAAGGTCGCGTACATGGTGTCGGTTGCGTCCTGGCGCTCCTGGCGCAGTGCGCGGGCGTACAGCAGGGCGCCAGCCCCCGCCACGACCATCCCAAGGGCATTTCCAGGCGCTAGAGGGACGCCGAAGTAGGCGAACGAGAAGAGAATCGTGAGCACGCGTCGGAAGGCATTCACGACCGCGTGGGTCGTCATGTCGGTCGCGACAAGTACGCTGTACGATGCCTACGTCCATGTCAATACGCCAGAGCAGGAGACGACGGCACGGATACGCGATGGTAGGTATAAAAGCTCACGCCATTGAGAAGACCCACAAGGACGTGCTTGGGTTGCAACTCGATCCAGCGGACGCCGCCAAACGCCAGCGAGACGGTCGCGCCAAGCCACTACAGTCGTCAACGCGTCAGCCAGTCCATGTCCGTCTATACCTCGAGACCTGGAAGAGCATGCCATACAAGAGCGTTGCTGCGAAAATGTGTTCGAGCGGCAGCGCGCGCTGCAGCTGCTTGACGAGAAGCGACCGAATCGGGAAGACAATGTTGGCGACCATGACCATGGCCAAGCCTAAGATGCGAAAGGACGCGTTGTGGTACGCAGAGAGACCGACGCCGAGAACGATGGGACCCAGCGCCACAAGGCGTAGCCTATATGCGCAGTTGTATACGACGGACTGTGTTTGCGCACCTGCTCACGGGAGCGTCGCGTCGCAGGCGCGTCATGGCCAAGGACACGGTCCATAGAGGCTCCAAGGCGCGCAGCGTCTCGCTGATGGATACGTGCATGAGCTCAAAGCCGCCGTTGAGACACGAGACACCGATCGCGAACGCCAAGGCGGCGAAGAGGAGGCTTATTTCTTGGGATTCGCTGAGCACGGTCTCGGGCGACCGGCGTGGCGCGGCCCAGAGAGCGTGGCAGATGTAGGCCAGCGTCATCTGCAGTGCAGAAAGCGTGTACGGGCAGTGGATCTCGGATAAGATTTGCTTGGACGTCACGCCGCAGAGCACGGACCCGACGAGCCAGGCGGCGACGCTGTGGCTGATGGTCGTCTGCATCTCGGATCCTCAGTGCGATGCCATTGGTCAGGACAGTGGTCATTTGCACCAATCCAAGGGCGCCATCGCCGGTTGGAGCACACCTGTGATTGGTAAAAAAACGGTTTTAGCACGATTGCATTGGCCTATTTAGAACGATATGTCATGCATTTCAGCCAATGAAATAGTGCGGTGAATTGTATTGCGTCATCGGCCCAATCCATTTGGACGGACGAGCAAGCAGCATGTCGTTGGCGTTCCTGGCGAAGAAGAGCTGGCATACGTCCAACCTCAAGGTAGACGCGTGCTCCATGTAGCATGGCCTTATGCATCTTGCATCTAGAACGTCGAGAAGGTATGGAAGGCCGAGCAGAAGCATGCGCAAGAAGAGAACAAGCTCCTCGAGCTGCGGAAAAACCTCGAGGAGGAGCGCCAGCTCAAAGAGCTCCGTGAGATGCAAGCCAAAATGTCGGGCGGCAAGGTCGATCAAACGCAGCGCGTCGACTGGATGTATGATGGTCCGATGGCGGCGTCGCAGACCGAGCGCACGGCCGAGGACTATTTGCTCGGGAAGGAATACAAGCCCGCGCCCGAAGAGAACCAGCTCAAGCAACTCGCAGCGCAGCCAGGCTCGCTGTACATGAGCGCTGCGCCGTCGGCCGTGAACGATTCGTTCTCTCGCCTCAACGAAGACCCGATGATGATGATCAAGCGCCAGCAAAAAGCCGCGCAGCTCGCGGTGCTCAAGAACCCGGCCAAGATGAAGCACCTCAAGGACAAGGTCGAGCAGGAGCTCTCGGAGCGCAAGGCAGCCAAGAAGGCCAAGAAGGAAGCCAAAAAGGCCAAGAAGGAGAAGAAGCGGGCCAAAGACTCGTCGCCCCCGCGGTCGGCGAGCCGTGAGAAATCGACCCGCGGTCTCGCCCGAGAGCACCGCACTGCGCAGCACTCGAAGAGCCCGATCCGGCATCGCTCCCGAAGCCCTCGTCGCCGCATTCCGGTGGATGATCGCCGACGTTCGCACAAGCGGTCGCTGAGCCCCCGGCGGCGGAGCCCGTCCATGGATCGGCGGCAAAGTCCCTCCAAAAGCAAGCGCCGCCGTTCGCGCAGCCCGATTTTGCGGCAAAAGCGCAGCCAGAGTCCGCGGCGTCGGTCCCCAAGCCCGCGCCGCCGTCATCACTCGCCGAGTCCGCGCCGCAGCCGTCGGTCATCCAGCCCACGCCGCCGCCAGCGGTCCCCGAGCCCGCGTCGTGGTCGTCCCTCGCCGAGTCCTCGTCGTCGTCGCTCGCCAAGTCCTCGCCGTCGTTCGCCAAGCCCGACGTCGACCAAGCCAGTCTCGCCGGCCAAGGAGTCCACGAAGGCGCAGCCACCCCCACGCAAGGGGTACGGTCTCATTGGCGGTGAAAATGCGGTACATTTGAGATGCGTTGCATGTCGCCGTGTCTTATACCTCGTCTAGCGCAAGTGCAAGGACGTCGACACGGAGAGCTTGGGCCCGAGCCGCAAGCTGCTCGAGCTCGCGCGCCAAAAGAAGGAGCAAGACGCGGCCGCGCTTGACGAGCGACTCAAGCGGGCGCGCGTGATGACGCAAACGGATACGTCGGACCGCGACGCGCGTCTGCGGGAGATGGCTGAGGACGCCAAGCGCCGCGAAGTCATTTTGGAAGACCGGCTGCGCGCCAAAGAGGCGGCCAAAGCCAAAGAAGATGCGTTGCCGCAGGAGTCCACCCACGGGTCGAACCCGACGTTCCTCCAAGAACTCAACCACGCTGCGTACATTGGCTCGAACGAAACCATGAGCGAGCGCTTGAACCGCAACAAACACTACATTCAGCGCAATGCCAACAGCAACAACTTTATGAACTAACTAACATTGGTGTCGTGTTCGACGTGCATGACGAGTCGACCATCACCCGACCATGTCGGAGCACAAGAGTGATGATGGACGTAGCTGGTCGCACTCTCCCCACTGGACCACCAGCCCTTGCTCTGCACAATGGTGCGGACTGACGCTCGCATGTGCTCTAGTATTGCGGTACCTTGTCAGATTTGTGCCAGGGCAGAGTCACACAATCCGCACTGACCTTGTGTGGCGTGCCAACTTGGATGCAGAAATGAGTGGCCACGACGGGTCCAGCGGGTGGCTCGACGAAGAACACGAAGGACTCATGTGCGACAGGACATCGCGGTAAACAGGGCAGTCTCGTCGACGCGTTGCGATTCCTCGACTGCAGAGCTACAATGGTTGACACATTTTGCAGCCTTTTGCACGGGTTGATACCCACTCGCAGCACAACATTATGACAATGGAGTACATTACTCGCGTCTTAGAGCAGTTGCACGAGTGCGACGAGACCGACGAGCAGCATCCCAGCGGACGTGGTCGACGCCGGCGACGCGGCCTTGCCCGACTTGCACATTTGCACAAGGTTTTGCATGTTGACAAACGTCGCGGGCGTCACCTGTGCAAAGGCCGAGTCGGTCGTGCCAATGGCCTGGCACTCGACAGGAATGCCCGCGACAAAGGCCGAGAGCGACTGGACGCACTGCGCGTTGGCGCAAAAGCTGGCGGCGTTCCCGAGCGGGCACGACGCAAGCGGCGTCCAGTAGGTCTGGAACGCCGTCTGGCACGCAGTGTTGACGACGCTGGTGGTAGCAGGCGTCGTCGTGTTGGTCGAGTTGGCCGCCGACGCGCAAGCAACGAGCGCAACAAGGAGGAAGATGGTACGCATCATGGAGGCCATGGTGGTGGTCGAGCAGGGAAGCAGCAGAATCGGATTTCTAGCCAGTCTCGCCTGCAGGGCGGATGTAATGCATCTGTCCAGAACCAATGGCCAATGGCATCGCAGAAACGGAATGAAATTCCACCAATCGTAGACCACGTCGATCGCGTCGCCAGTGGCGTTTCTTGCACCATAGTGCAGCGCCAGTAATTGGGCCAGCATTCGAGACGCGCGATTTCATTGGCCAAAAAGATGTAGACGCTGCAACCCAACATGAACCCGGCAGGTGGGCTCCTCGTCGCATTGCGCCTGTAGTTGCTCGTGCTAGGGCCACATTGCGACTGTACTACTAACTACGAGTAGGTACACACCATGTAGCCTGCAGCGTGCAGGTGCGAGATCTGGGCGCGAAATGGAACGGTATCCTGAACAAGCACAGCCCCGTGGTGGTCAAGTGTGCACAAGTTCAGTTCGCCATTCCGAGCTGCAGGGCGACCTCGTTTTCTGCAAAGGTCGCGAGCGAGTCTGTGCCAGTACAGAGTGTTGGACGTCGTCATGCTCAATGTACGTCGCTCGCATGGTGCTGGAGCGTTATCACGCGAAGATTCTGATTCGCTGACGTGGCGGCGCTTGTCTAGCCCACTTGTAGTAGTTATATATTGTTGACATGCCCTGTACGCGCCGTCTCGCTAAGCGCGTCATTCTTATTCCTCCTAATCTGACCGCCGTCCATGCCTGTACTCAGTCGGCGGTGGCTTCGAAATCCCACGTCCCCGCGATGGCTTCCGCAAAATCAACAAGCGTCGATTGAGAAAAATATCGAAGCGCGCATGTCCGTTCCCCAATACGACGTGTCGCTCGTCGCTTGGCTCACATGCGCTGCGCAATGCAGCGCTGTTGCGGTAGAGGCGCATGCCACCTCGTTCGCGCAAAGATTCGCCGCGAGATTCACTCTACTCGGCTCGAATTCCCGTGCTTTTCAACCTTCTTCGAGTTCGAGTGATCGCGAGCACAAAATAATAAAAATAATATAAACTCTGGGCAGGATACTGCGTGATCGGATTCGCGGGGCGTCGCGAATTAAAATGGACGCATCTCGCTATATAAAGGTATGGCGTGCCACCGTGTTGCACTTGGTTTCAATTAAAATACTCCACGACACGCTCTGAATCTTCAACCCAGTTATCCGGATAAATGTGAAATTGTGACCAATCAACGCTCGTTTCGTGACATCCAGCGCGCGCTTTGTGCAGTGGGCTTGGCGCGGATCGTCCGGATACCGGTCGCATACAAACGCCAAGAGCCACTGAACCTTCACTCGGCCCCAAAAGCACCTTGGAATTTAATGGATTAGAAATCATTTCCGAATTTTCCCAGAACCGAGTAAGTCCTGATTGCGCCCGACCCGCCCATGCGCCAGATCAGCCCGATGCAAGCACGACGAAGGGGACGCAACTGCCCACACGACCTCGTGAAGCTCGCCAAGAAGTACTCGCCAGTCCTCGTCAAGGGCTTTAGCACCGGCAACATTGCGGTTGTCGACAAGCGCAGCTGGCTTGAAGTCTGCGACCGCAAGCACCGATACGGCGCCAACCTCCGCGCGTACTACAAGGAGTGGAAGCGCTACGAGGGCCCAAAGCCTGGCTTCTGGGAGTGGCTCGACGATGAGTCAGTCGAAGTCGACGGCGTTCCACGTGCCAAGCTCGAGAGCGAAACCGTACTCTACTGCGACAAGGCCGAGCGCCAAAAGTTTGCGCTCACATTCCGCGATGGCATGCTGTACACGGTCGCCGACGACGTGCCCGTCGACACGGGTGACGACGGCTGGATCTTTGTGCTCCGCGACGGCGTCCTCTACGGCAGCGAGAAGGTGACGACACAGGTGCCCCGCATCCACCACACGAGCTTGTCGGGCGGCGAGTGCGTCCAAACCGCGGGCATGATGGTCGTCTCGAACGGCACGCTCAACATTATTTATCCCCACAGTGGCCACTACCGGCCGTCCGAGAACGAAGTGCTTGTGCTGCTTCGGTTCCTCGAAGGCCATGGCATTGAACTCGAGGACGTCCTCGTCGACGTCCAGCGCATCCAAAAGGTCTCGCGCGAGCGCTCCAACAACGTCAAGGTCAAGAAGCTCGACAATGCACATTTCTGGAACGGACGCATGGCCCGCGACTTCTTGGAGCTCAAGGACTTTGTGTGGCACAGCGACTTGTTTGTCGACCTCGAGCGCTGCGTCGCGCACATTGAGCTCCAGCGCCACCAGCACCTCGCCGAGGCCGAGCAGCAGCGGCTCATGAAGGCGCTCGCGCTGCCGCGGACGTCGTCGTCCGAGTGCGTGTGCGGCGACGACGACGTCGACATGCTCGACGACTGCGGCGACATGGACGCCCATCCGCTCGCGGGCTGCACGCTGGATGTTGTCGACGGTCCGTTGTACTTTTAACTTAACCGCCTCCGTGGGCACTCTTCGTCGTCGTCGTCATCCCCACTCCACATCACCCTCATCCCCCGTAGCTACTAGTTTGTAGGCAGGATTTAACCTATTCCTAATCTATTAATTTGTATTATATAGCCTCCCGTTCGTGTTGGCCACATCCTTGTAAGCGATGCATAAACGGCCTTGGATGCGCCGCCGTTTACGCAGCTTGATGTGGCCGAGACCCCGCCGAACTCCAGGACGTCGCATGATGAGCTATACACTGGCGTCGCAATGCGCCGACGCTAGAGCTCCGTACCGCCATGTACCACGCAGGTGGCACATCCAACGACCAGATCGACGATCCCACGACGATGTGGATGCGGCCTTGGGCGCGACTGTCCGAGCGTGCGCAGAGGATTCTGTGTATTCTTTCGAAGTCGCGAATGGACCCTAACCCGCATGTTGACGTCATCAACAACGCAGTGCCATCGTCACAGGTCCAATGACGATGGCACTGCGTTCTGACGTCGCCGGCGTGAAGCCTTGCATCATCTGCATTGCTGAGCTGCATCATCAATACCCGAGTAAACTGGAGCGCGGTTCTCAGTGTTGCTGCGTGCCGTGCATCCCTCGCCTTGCTTGGACATCAACCCGCCTCGCGCGCTTCGTCTGCCAGCCCACAGACACCTTGGTTTTACGAGGCAACACGAAAAGCTCGTCGATTCACTGGATATATCTATATTCTTTCCGTGATTCACGGAATGTTCTTTGCTTGCATCAACTGCATTGTGCAAGGGACGGTGCGCGGGCGCGGCTCGGACGACCCTCTCGAACCCACAAAGCACTTGCCATGACCATCAGTTCTCCGGTGTCGCCGACATATGCGGTCTTTGGAGCAGTGCGATGATCGCGGCAAAACCATCTCGGAGTGCAATATCGAGTGGCGTGAGCTGATCGAGATCCCGGACGTCGCATTTGGCGCCATTTTCGAGGAGCAGCGCGACACAGTCGGTGCGCTGCCACGACACTGCGCAGTGCAAGGGACTTCGGCGCACCGAGCACAAATTCGGGTCTGCGCCGGCGGTCAAGAGGCGGTGCAGAACCTCGGCATGGCCGTTCGCAGCTGCGTAGTACAGCGCCGAGCACCCATCGACGTCCTGCATGTTGACGTTGGTCACGAGACGCGTCGCCAGCAGCACATGGAGGAAGACAACGTGACCTTCGACGGCGGCGTAATGGAACGGATGCCGCGCCATGACCACGTCCACCATGTCGTGTCGCAGCGCTACGTTGTGGGATTGTAGCATGTCGACCATGCGATCTGTCACTGCCGCATCCGTCCCCGCGGCTTCGTGCCACACGGTGACGCCCATGGCATCGGTCGCACTGCCGTCCGCACCGGCGCACAAGAGGAGATCCGCGACGTCGACGTGGCCCTCGCCAATTGCAATGTGCAGTGGCGTATGGCGTGTGTGGGAGCTGATATGAACGCTGGCACCATGCGCAAGCAGCTTGCGCACGGCGTCGGTCCGGCCGTGCTTGGCGGCTTCGTACAGCGCTGTGAGCCCCGTCTCGCTTTGATCGTTGATGTTGGTACCCGCGACGAGCAAAAGGTCCAGCACAGCGAGGTGCCCTCCGCGCGCCGCGTACATGAGCGGTGTGCGCCCGCGGGTTGTGTGCGACGCGACGAGCGCGCCGTGGGCGAGCAGCACAGCGACAACGTCGGCATGGCCGTAGAGCGCGGCTTCGTGCAGTGGCGTGCGCGCGTACAGCTTGCGCGCATCGGGGAAGAGATACGCGTGGTGCGCCAAGAGGTAGTCAACGATCGCGCTCTGGTTGTTGGCGGACGCGAGGTGCAGGGCCGAAAGCTGCTCGTTGCCAGCGGCGGTGGCCTGCAGAAGACGCGTCTGCTGGTCGGTGGTGAAGCCATCGAGGTACGCGATGAGCTCGTGCAATGGACCGGCTTTGCAGAGACCCAGAAGTCGCTTCTCATGACGAGCCTTCTCTTTCTTGCTCCATGCGCGCTCCATGTCGCCTCGTCCAGCAAACCGAATGTGGAGATTCGCATTTCGTCCGGATACCACGAGACGAGGCTTGATGCACGCCACCTAATCGATCCAGCTCAAGCAGTTCAAGCAGAAGTTCAAGCCAAGGTCAAGCAGCGGTCGTATCTACCCACCGACTATAGATATATGTGCTACTGCAACGCACCAGACTATGCACCAAGAGCGCTCGGTCTTTCAAAAGACTCAGAGCGCATCATGCGCCTCTTGGTGGCGTTTATGCGGGTGCAGGTAACACACCCGACCAGATTCGACGCAGACGAGCTTTACCACCGCCTCCCAGGTACTATAGTACGCGAGCACTAAACAGAGCGAAGGAATCGGCGCCGTCGGTTATCGGAGCCAGCACGCAGCGTGAGCAACGATGGATCCGTGTTGCCAATGCCATGATCGCGCTCGCCGGCATCTGATTGGTTGCCGCCGATTGCAGTTGGTTGTGATTGGTCGCCGCCCTCTGTGCAGGGTACGCGACTGCAGCCAGATAGCGCGCTCGTGGCAGCTCGAAATGTTTTGGCGTCGAATCAGGCGCCGCAAGATGCAGCTGCCACGTCATGTACCGTGGCGGCGCTTGACACACCGTGCATGTCTACGTCGATGCAAAGTTGCGTGCGACTAGTGCGTGCCACGCGCCGTGTTACATTATCCGGATGTCTCGTGGACTTGCTCCAAAGCAGTTCAGTTGAGAATTCGAACCCGAGCGCCCAAGTCGCAGCGGCCGAGAGCAACAGCAAGAACGACGACGACCACACGACGCCTCCTCAGTAGCATGCTGGCGCCAGGTACGCGCCATGCCCACCTCGCTTCTTGGACGCCGCCGTTCAATGCACCTCGTCTTGTAGATTCGCCAGTCGCATCCCTCGTGCGAGTGCAGCCTTTGTGCCGGCGCGACCGGTTCTCGACGACCGAGCTCGTCAAGAAGGCGCAGCAGTTCTCGCCCGTGCTCGCGCGCGGCTTCAGCACCGGCAACATTGCCATTGTCGACAAGCGCAGCTGGCTCGAAGTCTGCGACCGCAAGCACCGGTACGGCGCCAACCTCCGCGCGTACTACAAGGCATGGAAGCACCGCGATGGCCCCAAGCCCGACTTTTGGGAGTGGCTCAGCGACGAGTCGGTCGAAGTCGAGGGCGTCCCGCGCGCCAAGCTCGAGAAGGAGACTGTGCTCTACTATGACAAGACGGAGCGTCAAAAGTACGCCCTCGACATTCGGTATGGACTGCTGCATGCGTCCTGCACCCAAGCGTTGATTGACACAGGCGAGGAGGGCTGGATTTTCGTCCTTCGGGACGGCGTCCTCTATGGCTCTGCCAAAGTCACCAAGCAGGTGCCACGCATCCACCACACGAGCTTTGTGGGCGGTGAGTGCGTCCAGACCGCCGGCATCCTCGTCATTGCGCAAGGGGTGCTCACGACCATTTACCCGCACAGCGGCCATTACCGCCCGTCGGAAAGCGAAGTGCTTTTGCTCTTGCGCTTCTTGCAAGCGAAAGGCGTCCGCCTCCAAGACGTCCGCGTCGACGTCCAGCGCTTTCAAAAGGTCTCGCGCGAGCGCGCCTCGGTCGCCAAGGTCAGCAAGATGGCGAATGCGTATTTCTGGCCAGCGCTCGACGTGCTCCAGTTCCTGGACGCCAAGGAAAAGGCGTGGGCCGGCACCCTCTTTGACGACATTGAAATCGCCGCCAAGAACCGACCGGGCGCCGTGTGAGCCACGACTATTTACACGCCACGAATCTATTAACTATCTAATCCTTGAGCTACATTTTCTTTTGGAGGCTGCTCGAGGGGACAATTGCGCGAGCGTGACTGCACAAGCTCTCATGCTTGGCTCGGCCCTTGGTGCGTGTCTGATACGACAGGTGACCTCCTCTGTCGCACGCTGACCCACGACCTCGAGCGCATCGAGTAGTCGAAGAGGGCCGCCCTGTGAAAGACCCGTAGGTAGTAGAAGGGTGCTCTACTGCCACTTTTTGAACGAGAGACCCGCTGGCGGCTCCGATGAAGAGGTCTGCAACCGAGATCGTGATCCAGCATGCCGAGTCGATTGATCCTGCGTCTCGTCGGGCTTGATGCCACGCAGCAACTGGGCGTAGGACTATGTGGTTCTGGTCTGCGTCGTGTACTACAACATGACCGACTCGAACCAGCCAGTGTCAATCTTGGCGCGTACGGAGAAATTGGCGCTCGCTGTCCTGAGTGTCTCGTCGCCAACGTTGTCAGAATGCATGTTCATGGATTACACTGTACTACGACGCGGAGTCTCTGCGCCGCGAGACGAAGGAGTTTTGCTCAGTTGCGCAGACCTTTTTTGACGGCCTTGGCCCAGTCGTTGCGCACAAACCACGCAATAAGAACCATAAGCGGAAAGAGCAGCACATCGAGGGCCCAGTTGGTGCGCGGCATCAAGCCCGACGTAGCGACGCCGAGAAGTCGGATACCGAGGTCGCCGCAGTACATGCTGTACTCACCGTTCTGGAGGTCCCGCAAGATCGACTTGGCCACGGCCTCGGGCGTATACAGCGTGTCGTTGGCTTCAATGGCCTTGCACTCAGTAGGCTTGGTAAGCATCTCCGCCGCGTACCCGGGCGTGTCCATCTGACCAGGGAACGCAATGTGCACCGAGATGCCCGACCCCACGAGTTCGTTATGAAGACACTCGGCGAGACCGCGGACCGCGTACTTGCTCGGCGAGTAGGCTGCGTATCCCACGTAGGTCGCGAGGGCCGCGCCCGATGTGATAAAGACGATCGAGCCGCGCGCGCGCTCCCGCATACCCGGCAAGACTGCATCGACCGTGTTGAGCGTGCCAAAGTAGTTGAGGTCCAGCGCCGCCTTGTGTTCGTCGAGCGAGATTTCGTCAAACTTGGCCGTCACAGCCTTGCCAGCAACAGGAAACAGAATCTCGATCGGGCCAAACACGGTCTCGGCCTGGACAACGGCCGACTGCACCGACGCCGCATCGCGCGTGTCGGCCGATTGGTACGCAATGCGGCCGCGGCCCGGCGTCGCGCTCTTCTGCGCCTCGTCGACGACGGCTTGGAGCTTGTCGACGCTGCGTGCCACGATCGTGACGTCGGCACCGGCGTCAACGAGCCGGAGCGCGAGCGCGCGGCCGAGGCCTTGGCTGCCGCCCGTGATCAAGACGTGCTTGCCGGCGTACGACGGGTGGAGCTTGGTCGGCGGCAGAAGCGCGAGCACGAGCGCTACCAGCACATAGAGAGCGAAAGGCGCCGCAAAGACGAGGAAGAGGACGAGGAAGACCGTCGTGTCCGACATGGTGCAAACTGGAGTCTGGTTGCACTCCAGGCGTCAGTTCTGATTTGGTTTTCGTATGGCATACACAAACGTAGAGGGTGGACGACCAATCGTGGCACGCCAGGGACGCTGCATGGGGTTGTCACGGCTGGACACGAGCTTCCCATGATTCTCGTCGCTCACGGCGAGCAAGACGAACGGAC
>NW_008246074.1:251419-289880 GCF_000281045.1 Saprolegnia diclina VS20
TTACCATCCTCCAAGACTGCAAATGAGTTTTCAGTTCAGTATTTGCCATGTCCGAAACACTCTTTGTCGTTCTCTTCCTCGTCTTTGCCGGCCCTTTCGCAGCCTACGTCGTCGCTGCTCTCGTGCTCTATCTGCGTCCGGCCTCTAAGAAGCTCTACCCCACCTTCAAGAACAAACACGCCTTTGTCGCCGGTGGCAGCCTCGGCCTCGGCCGCGCACTCGCGCTCCAGCTCGTCGCCGCCGGTGCCAACGTCACCATCATTGCGCCATTCAGCGATGAGCTCCAAGACGCCGTGCAAGAAGCGCAGGCCAGCGCGACGCCCGAGCACGGCGCCATCCACAGCATCGTCGCCGACATGCGCGACGCAGTGTCGATCCAAGCGGCCATCCACGACGCCGAGACCCACTTGGGTCCCATCGCGATTCTCTTTACGGTCGCTGGCAAGGCCGTGACGGCCAAGCTCCACGACGTCTCGCTCGACGAGCACAAGCACGCGCTGGACCTCAACTACTTTGGCACGCTCAACACGGTGTACGCTGCGTTGCCTGGTATGCGGGCGCGCCAGCGCGGGTCGATCGTCTTCATTGCCAGCGGCGCGGCCCTCGCGAGCTACGTGGGATATGCCGCCTATTCACCGAGCAAGTACGCCGTCCGCGGCCTCGCTGAGTGTCTTCACAGCGAACTCGTGGGGTCGGGCGTCTCGGTGCACATTGCGTACCCTGGCCAGATGGACACGCCCGGGTACGCGATCGAAAACGTAACCAAGCCCGCCGAGTGCAAGACCATTGAAGCCAACGACACGCTGCACACGCCCGAGGCTGTGGCCACGTCGATCTTGCGGGACCTTCAGAACGGCGTGTACAACATGTATTGCGGCGACGTCATGTTGCGTCTTCTTGGTAGCGTGTCATCGGGCTTGATGCCACGCAACAACTGGGCTTTGGACGTGCTGATGTTTCCGATCCTCGTCCTGACGGCGTGGATCGTTCGCACTGACTGGGCCAAGATCGTCCAAAAGCACCGATTGGACAAGACTGACTCGTACCAGCAAGCATAAGCGTTCACGAGTGGTCCCAAGGAAGCCGTTGTTGCATCGAGATAGCGAAAATAACATTTTGAATAGTCAACCGATGGGACCCTTACCTCTCTCGTCGGTCGTGGAGGATAGATGGCGCCGAAGCAGCCACAGCACGATGGCGTGTGTTGTGTGTTTATTGGCTGGAAGCACCCTGATGCTGGTAGATTCGCTTGGACGGATAGAGTTGGTCATTATCGCGCAGGTGATACACAGTTAGTTGCTCATACTGACTGGTGGTGCTCCCATGATGGAGCCATCGTAAATGCCAGCAGTGCTAACGACTGAGATCGTCGCATCAAGTATGTATAAATTCGCGGCTTGGGCAAGAGTATGGCGGGACGAGCAGCGACTTGCGGTGATCACTGATCGGCCCGGCGTGCGTCGGATCGACGCCATCAATGCGGCGACGTGTGGATGCGTTGGACCGGTACGTTCGCCGTCAAGACGAGCTCTACTGATGACAGCTCGAGCTCGGCCGCGAGGGCAAAGAAGTGGCGGCCAGATATGGATACATCGACATGCGTCGGTATGGATCCGCGTGGTCGAAATTATCGAATTTGGCGCCAACCGTATCCGGTCCTTTTTGTGGGGCCGTCGAAGCGCGCGGTTTTGAAACCGGTCATCCCGTTTGAATTTTGACCAATCACGGTGGCCAATTCTGCCCAGCACCATATTTTCAATTTTGAATCCAAGGGACGAGGAAGCGACGACCAAGATGGAGGTACGACGATCGATAGCCGCGCGGCCGAGGAAGAGACCGTGCTCATGCCCATCTTCTTCCATGGTGCGTAGAAGAAGCCCAAGGGAAAGACCAAGGCGAAGAAGGCCGACTCGTCCGAGGACGACTACTCGGGCGCGTCGTCGGGGGACGAAGCCCCGGCCCGGGGCGGCCTCACGGTCGAGCAGATCTACCAGAAGAAGACGCAGCTCGAGCACATCCTCTTGCGCCCCGACACGTACGGTACGTTGATCCGATGCCATGACGCAATGGCTCACGCATGCTTGCAGTCGGGTCCATCGAGCCTGTGACGCAGAACATGTGGGTCTTCGACTCGGAAGAGAAAAAGATGGTCAACAAGAAGATCACGATCTGCCCGGGCCTCTACAAGATCTTTGACGAGATCATCGTGAACGCGTGCGACAACAAGCAGCGGGACAAGTCGATGGACGCGTTGAAGGTCACGTTCAACCAGGAGACGGGCGCGATCAGCGTCTGGAACAACGGCAAGGGGATTCCCGTCGTCATGCACAAGGAGCACAACGTCTACGTCCCGGAGCTCATCTTTGGCCACTTGCTCACGGGCAGCAACTTTGACGACAAGAAGAAGAAGACGACGGGCGGCCGGAACGGGTACGGCGCCAAGCTCGCCAACATCTTCTCGACCGAGTTTGTGGTCGAGACAGCCAGCAAAGAGGATGGAAAGCGCTACCGCCAAGTGTTTCAGAACAACATGAGCGTCAAGGGCGCGCCGACGATCACGTCGTGGTCCAAGAAGGACTTTACGTGCATTACGTTCACGCCCGACTTTGCCCGCTTCCAAATGACGGGCCTCGACGACGACATCATCTCGCTCTTCAAGAAGCGCGTCTACGACATTGCAGGCGTCACGGACAAGAGCTTGAGCGTGTACTTGAACGAAGAGAAGATCGAGGTCAAGACATTCCCGCAGTACATTGGCATGTATAACCCGGTCGAGGTCGTCTTTGACAAAGCCGACGAGCGCTGGCAAGTGGGCGTCGGCGTCAGCGACGACGGCTTCCAGCAAGTGAGTTTTGTCAACGGCATTTGCACGACCAAGGGCGGTCAGCACGTCAACTACATCGCCGACCAAATCGCTACGAAGCTCAGCGCCACGATCAAGAAGAAAAACAAGGGCGAGGCCGTCAAGCCCGCGCTCATCAAGAACAACATGTGCATCTACGTCAGCGCGCTCATCGACAACCCCGCGTTCGACTCGCAGGTACACGCCCTTGCATTCTTGACGATAAGATATACATCTCTTGGTAGACCAAAGAGACACTGACGACGCGCGCCAATGCGTTTGGGTCGACGTTCACGCTCAGCGACAAGTTCCTCAAGCAAGGTACGCCATGTCTTTTCAACGCCTCGTGACACGTCATGTAGTCGAGAAGACGTCGCTTGTCGAGCGCATTCTGTCGTTTGCCAAGTACAAGCAGACGGCAGAGCTCCAGCGCGCAGCCGGTGGCGGCAAGAAAAAACGCCTCACTGGCATCACGAAGCTCGACGATGCCAACTTTGCCGGTGGTGCCAAGGGCCACCTGTGCACCTTGATCTTGACGGAAGGTGACTCGGCCAAAGCGCTCGCGATGAGTGGTCTGTCGGTGGTCGGACGTGACTATTACGGCGTCTTTCCGCTCCGCGGTAAATTGCTCAACGTCCGTGAAGCCGCGCACTCGGTCATCAAGAAGAACGAAGAAGTCTCAAGCATCATCGAAATCTTGGGCCTCGCCTACGACAAGCAGTACGAGTCGACAAAGAACCTCCGCTACGGCCGCCTCATGATCATGGCCGATCAAGATCACGATGGCAGCCACATCAAGGGTCTCGTGATCAACTTCATCCACAACTACTGGCCATCGCTCATGGGCATTGACGACTTTGTCCAAGAGTTCATTACACCCATCATCAAAGCGACCAAGGTACATGTACCTATATGCACTGTCCATCGCTCAATCAGCGCGTGTAGGGCAACCGTGTCCAGGCCTTTTACACGATGCCAGAGTACGAACATTGGCGCGAGAGCACTAACAATGGTCGTGGCTGGGACATCAAGTACTATAAGGGTCTCGGAACGAGCACGGCCAAGGAAGCCAAGGAGTACTTCTCAGACCTGAACAAGCACCGGATCGCGTTCAAGTACGACGGCCCGGCGGACGACGACGCAATCGAAATGGCGTTCTCCAAGAAGCGCATTGAAGACCGCAAGGAGTGGTTGCGAGCCTTTGTGCCGGGGACGCACATCGACTACGACGTGCAAAATATGGGCTACGCCGAGTACGGTTCCTATAACGTGTCGCGTCGATCCTGACACCGTTTACTTTGACCTAGCTTTGTCAACAAGGAACTCATCCTGTTCTCGATGGCCGACAACATCCGGTCGATTCCGTCGGTGGTCGATGGCTTCAAGCCCTCGCAGCGCAAGATTCTCTTTTCTTGCTTCAAACGCAACCTCAAGGTGCACCTTTCATTCTTTGTCAAGAGCCCAAATCCACAATCGTTGCGTAGAAAGAAATCAAGGTCGCGCAGTTGGCTGGGTACGTCTCGGAGCATTCGGCGTACCACCACGGCGAAGCGAGCTTGCACGGCACGATCATCAACATGGCCCAAGACTTTGTCGGGAGCAACAACCTCCACTTGCTCTCGCCCAACGGCCAGTTTGGTACGCGCTTGAAGGGTGGCAAGGACGCGGCCAGTGCTCGTTACGTCTTCACGAAGTTGGAGACGCTCACGCGTCTGGTCTATCACCCGCTCGACGACAGCGTGCTCAACTACTTGGAAGAAGAAGGCCTCTCGATTGAGCCCGAGTGGTATATGCCGATTATCCCCATGGCGCTCGTCAACGGCAGCGACGGTATCGGGACTGGCTGGTCGTGCAGTATTCCGAACTACAACCCCGCCGACATCATTGCCAACATCCGTCGCCGCCTTCAAGCCGAGCCAATGCAGTCCATGCAACCTTGGTACCGCGGCTTCACGGGGGCCATTCTCCAGAAGGGCACAAGCGACAACTTTTTGGTCCAAGGTCGCTACGAGGTTGTGAACGAGTCGACTCTCGTCATTAGCGAGCTGCCCGTCAAGACTTGGACTCAGTCCTACAAGAAGATCCTAGAGAAGCAACTCGAGACGAACAAGATCAAGGACTTCAAGGAGAACCACACGGACACGACGGTGCTCTTTACAATCTCGATGGAGCCCGCCACGCTGGCCGCGCTTCAGCAAGATCCGAACGGCATTCTCAAGGAGTTCAAGCTCGAGACGTCAATTGCGACATCAAACATGCACATGTTTGACGCGGCGGGCCAGATCAAGCACTACAAGTCGCCGCTCGAGATCATCGAGGAGTTTTACATGCTCCGCATCGACTTTTACGGTCGGCGCAAGGTCGCGATCCTCAAGAAGCTCGACGTCGAGATCATGGCTCTCTCCAACAAAGTCCGCTTCATCACGGCCGTCATTGAAGGTAGCCTTGTCGTCAACAACCGCAAGAAGAAGGAGCTCCTCGAAGAGCTCCGGCGCTTGAAGTACGACCCAATGCCTAAGAAGAAGGTCATTAAGGCCGCGGGGAACCCCGACCAAGACGATGACGAAGAAGAGGAGGACGCTGGTCAGGGAAATGTCTCGGCGGGGTACAATGACGATGATCGTGCTATGGATTGTGACTCATGTGGTATATGTAGCGACTATGATTACTTGCTCTCGATGGCGCTTTGGAGTTTGACGGCGGAGCGTGTCGAAAATCTCCGCAACGACCTCTACTCCAAGGAAGCCGAACGCGACACGATCTTTGCAACGCCGCTCGAGTCTATGTGGCTTGCGGATCTGGACGCGCTCGAAGCCGGCCTTGCGGGTCACGAGACGGCTCGCCTCGCACAAGAAGCGGCGGCGCTCAAGCAAGCCAAGAAGGGCGGCGCCACGATCAAGCGCGCACCGGCAAAGAAGGCGAAGCGCAAGGCCGATGATTCGGACGCTGACGACTCGGGGTCGGACTTTGAAGTGAAGGTGGCCAAGGCGAAGGCTCCACCAAAAAAGAAGGCGGCTGTTGCTGCTGGCGACAAGCCCGTCGCCAAGGACAAGCAGGTGAGGCCCAAGGCCGAGCCCAAGGCTAAGGCGCAGCCCAAGGCCAAAGCAGAGCCAAAGGCCAAAGCGGAGTCGAAAGCCAAAGCCATGACGCAGACGACGCTTGCCGGCTTTACCGCGACTGACACTAAGCCTGCGAAGGAGGAAAAGCCCGTCAAGGCCAAGGCAGTCAAGCCGGCGGCGCCCAAGGCCAAGTTGCTGGACAAGAAGCGGGAGAAGGAAGAGTCCAGCGACGACGACGGGGAAGTGCTGTCGCTCTTTGAGCGGTTGCAGCGACGGAAGGAAGCGGAAGCGGCGAAAGCTGCTGCGCCGGCCTCGACGACGGCAACCGCGGCTAGTGAGGAGGACAGCGACGATGAGGTGACCATTGTTGCCAAGCCCGCGGCAGCAAAGCCGAAAGCTGCTGCCAAGCCCCGAGGTTCGTCCATTCGTTCCGCATCTTCCTCCATTAACTTTGACGTGTTGTAGCTCCTGCGGCCAAGAAGGCAGCCGAGCCCAAGGCCATGACAGCCAAGCCGGCGGCTAAAAAGTCAAGGAACGTGCTCGACGACTCGAGCGACAATGGTGGTGACAGCGAAGACGATGTCGAGATGACGCCTGTTGCACCCCGCGCGCGACCAGGCCGCGCCGCCGTCAAGCCTGTCGTATACAACGTGTCGTCGGCCGAGGACAATGAAGACGACGACGATGACGCCGCCAGCGACTTTGACATGGCCGGCGACGACTCGGACTAAATTGCCTTCCTCCATGTGATGCATTTGCTACCTGCTTGAAATGGTTCTCTTGCGTGCAGTATGGAGTCTCGTACGCATAGAATTAGTCGATTTAGATAGGCCTCTAGTAGACGCGCTTGTACTTTTCTTTCCGCTCGGCGCGCTTGACCTGCATCGTCGAGCGCGTCTTGACCTTGCCCGAGTAGTTTTCGCTCTTTTCCTTTTCCTTTTCGCTGCGTTGGCGCGCCCGGCGCGACTGGTTGCGACCTTTCGCCTTGCCGCCGGCCGTGGCCTTGGGCGTAAAGTACTCGTCGTTCTCGGTCGCAAACGCCCCGACGGCCTGCGAAAACGCCGACTCGATGACCGGCGCGTTCTGCTTTTGCTCTTTCGCCAAGGCGGCTTGGCGCAAATGCATCTCTTCCTGCGCCTTCTCGTGCTTGCGCTGCGCGAGGAGGTCCCGCGCCGACGACTTGAGAACGACGTCGCCGTTGGCGTCCGTCTGCAGCTGGAGGTCGAGCGACGTGAACGCCGACAGGATCGTCTTGCGCTCCGAGATGACGCTGTCGCCCGGCGAGCTCGCGGGCGCCAGCGCCCCGGACGCGGCCAAGAACGCGCTCAAGCTGGACATCGACATGGTCGCGACAAGTGCAAACTCAAAATGCGTTCTTCCACTTGTTAAAACGGACGCTGATTGGTGGACACGTCGAGTCAATGGCCAATCAAAACAGCGGATGGCGTCGCCATTGACTAACCGGACAGCATCCTGGCCGACGAAGACGGCGATGATGACTTGTACAGGTCCTGCGCGCTCCTTCATCACAGACGCATGCGAACAAGTGGGATGACAAGGTACATATGCGGGAACACGTCGCAGCAAGGGCAATCGATTCGCTTGGAATGGCAGCCTGCGAGATTGAGACAGATTCGATAATGTACTAGTCGATGGATCGACTACCCTCTGGCGGCTTAGTCGTTTTCGGTACCAAAAAGCGCAGCAGCATGGATCGCGAAGTGACGCCGCAAAAGACACGCCGAGGCAACGCTGGCGGCCGGATCAAGGCCAAAGGCGGCGGCCGCGGCCCGGCGCTGACCCCGCGCCCTGCGCCAATGCCAACGCCCACGATCTTGCGCGCCGCAGCGCCGCCGGCCGTCGCGACGCTCTTCAACCCCGACCAGCCGCGCCAGCAAGTGCATCCGCAAGGCCACCAGAAGCTTTACGAGCCCAACTCGTCGCCGTTCTCACCGCCAGGACCGCTCTCACAGCCAGCGCAGCGTCCTGGCGCCAAGGCAAAAGCCGACCCCGCGCTACAGATCCATACGGCCAAGGCATCGCTCGAGCAGCAACAGGCGCCGGTCAACGGCTGCGGCTGGAAGCTCGTCAACGCACAGCTTCAGGTACACGCATACGCACTGTCGTCGGCGATCGCATGACGGTAAATGTAGTTTTGCGCCGACCTGCCACAACCTGCGAGCTGGGCCGAGCTCACGCAGTACCAGGTCGTGGGTTGCATTGGCCTGGAGGGTGTCGGCAAGTCGACGCTTCTCTCGATGCTGGCAAATCAGAGCCCGTCGACAACGAATGCTTGGTTTCCGATCCAGACCCTTGGTAGTCGATGACTTAGTACCTCTCTCATGACCAATCTTAGACTGCAAGCTCAGTGGTAAGCACCAAACCAATGGCATCGACATGTGCATCACGGACGACAATGTGGTCTTCCTCGACTGCCAGCCCTTCCTGAGCAGCTCTGTACGACTGCGACAGCTTTTCCATCCTATAGCGTCCATATGTACTGGTAGATGCTCCACGAAATGATCCGGAAGCACGAATCGCCCAAGTTCAACGCCCTTCCGCTCGAGTATACCCTTCCGCACCACGGGCTTTTGTCTCATAGTCGTGTAGCCAGCAGCTCGAAGTCGCTTCGCTCCAACTGCTTGTGTTCCTCTTTTCCGTGTGCCACTACGTACTCGTCGTCTCGGACACGCCCATGGACCACGGTGCACCACCTTCGCTTCAGACATAATACCCAGGCTGTCCCTCACCGCTGATGGCGTAGACCTTGCGGAGCTATTGCAATGTGGCGAAGTCCTCAAGCAGCGCGTGCCGAGTATCTCGGGCGAGCTCACTGAGCACTGCGCACAGGCCATTTTCGTGCAGACCAAGACACCACCGCGACATGCCGACTCGGCGCTTGCGTGGCTGCAGACGACCCACGATGGCTCTCTCTTCGCGTCCAGCACACCGTCGCTGCCTCTCTTTGCCCTGCCTCGTCTCGATGTACGCATCACCGCATCTGCACGAAACCACCGGCTCATGTGGTTATCTCTAGGCGCCAACGTTTCCTGGTACGACGATCTGATAGCTTCTTGGCCGTCGACGGCAGTGGTTTAGCGACGTATGATGCTTTTGCAACCTTCATGCAGCACCTCCCCAAGACGTCACTGACGCAGAAGAAGGGCCACAACCTCCTTTCGTTGAAGGAGTGGGTGCAAAACGCGGCTCGCATTTACGACAGTCTGCGCAAGTCGAGCTCGATAAGCGACTACAGCCGCTTGCTTCAAAAAGCCTCGTCGTCGGTCTCAGGCAAGTGAACTGCAGTGGCACCGACGCTCGGGCTTCATGCGACTGATGTCGCCCTTGGACGCGCGCAGCTTCTCGTGGTACAGCTGCGCGAGCTCGGCCTTGAGCCGGTGAATCTCGCGGGCGTGGACAACCGCCTCTAGTCACCCGGTAACATCAACATGTCAGGAGCGTTGAAAGTGTTTTGCAAAAATACGCACCGTACGGCACCGCGTGCTTGACGCGCCGCCGCAGCGCCGACGTTTCTAGCGTCCATGCGTCGCGGAGCTGTCCGAGCTTGGCGGCGCAGGCTTTGTGCCACGCGCCATTCATCGCTTTGGCCATGCGGGCTAGCGCTCGTGCGCTCACATCATTGAACGTCGGGTGGGGGACGTAGTACCAAATGCGTGTGGTGGCACGGACGGTGCGTACTCGGTGCGAAAGGTCGAGAGAATCGAGAGCACTTTGGTGGGGACCCACTGCTTTTCCTCAGTGGCCACCTGAATCGGGGGTGACTCGGGGGATGGCGGGTAGACCTCGCTGAGCTCGTGAACGAGCCGGCCCCACGCAAGGAGGTCGTCTTTCTGGGGGGCACCGCTGCTGGGGGCTACCCCCGGGGGGCCAAAGCTGTCGGGGGCGACAAACGAAGCATTCTCGAGCGACGTGTAAAACTAATCACAGGATGATGACGTATGCACGCGTGGAAGGGGCGAACCTTGAAGTGAGCAAACTCTTTGGTATCGACAAGGAGCGCTACAAGCCGCTGGTTGTCGCGCACGAGCTGGCCCATTGCTGCGGTTGACGGCGCTTGCACTTCAGCCTCGCGCACTTGACGCCGCAGCGTAGCGATATTTGTGTCGAGGTGCTCGCAGTGCGCTTGCAAGTCCATGTACAAGGTCTCGTAATGGCGCGCGGTCTCGTCTTTGGCACACAGCTCCGCATCGCGCGCTTGAAGTTCGCGCTTCTACACTCGCATCAGACACGCATCTCATCACCGCAAGCCAGCGCTGCACCAGCTCAAGCACCAACATCTCCATGTCACGCTCGCTCCACGCGTCACGAGGCGGCGGCGACTGGACCTTGTGACGTGTGAGTCAGCTTACATGCCATATTGTATATACCTACCACCACGGTTTTCAGAGCTTTGGCGTGGACACTCGCGAGCTCCTGCTTCGCAGCGTCCAAACGCTCTGTGAGCTGCGCTTCGGAGGCCTGGCTCGCCTGCAAGAGGAGACGCACGCGGTGCAGTTCGTCACGGACCGAATTTGTGTGGAAATGGGTTTGTTTGAGCAAACGCATCTCGGCACCGAGCCGATAGTACTTTTCCTGAACGTCCGAAAGCTCCGAGAGCGTCTGCAGGTGCTCGCTCGTTGCATCGAGGCCTCGCACGCGCGTCACGTCCAAGTCGTCAAGCCGCAGCGAGCGCTGCATGTCACTGCGAAATCGTTGTGAAACGGTCGACTTCGTTGAAGTGCATATTTGAAGAGGCCGGCGCGGGCTCCAAGATCATGCTGGGCGAGAGCCGAATCCTCATTTTCGCGTTCCCACGGTTGACAAACTCGGTTTTTGGGATCCACAAGACAAGGCGTCGGAGCGGCCACTCGTACAGTGGTTGGACGTTTATACCAAAACGCGTAGGAGCAGATCTAGTACTCCACACTCTTTAAGTTTTGTCTCCATCGTTGTTTTTTGCACATAGTCAAGTGTACAATATTGTCTACTTGTTAAATGATCTCTATTGAGCTTTGGTGCTCGCATCACTCTAATCACGCACTTCGTAGTTTCGCTACGATACGGTCCGCGGCAATCTGTCCCGAGCTCCAGCAGTTCGTAAAGTTGAAGCCACCGGTGACACCATCGACGTTCAGACACTCGCCGGCGAAGAAGAGACCTGGCGTCGTTTTGGCCTCGAGGTCTTTCGTCAGCTGCCGTAGCTCGACGCCGCCGGCCGTCACAAACTCGTCTTTGAACGTCGTCTTGCCCGTTGTCACCATCGTGCACGCGGCGACGTTGGCTGCGATCGTCGCCACCATTTCCTTGGAGACGTTGGCCCACGTCACATCGGCCTCGAGCGCCAAGCGGGCCCAAAGCCGCTGCGCCAACAGTGGTTTGTTGTCGTCATCCACAAACGGGCATGTGGACGCGACCTTGCGCGTCGGATGCCGCATGCGCTGGTCGGCCAAGAAGAGCCGCGCTTCGTGCGGCGAGAAGCGACCGCCTGTCCAGTCGACGCAGAAGGGCAGCTTGTAGTCGGCAGCGTGCATCGCCAGCGCGGCAAAGGCACTCTGACGCAAGATCGCAGGCCCGCTCAAGCCAAAGTGCGTAATGAGTGTCGGGCCATAGACCGGCGGCAGCTTCTTGAGCGTCGGGAGCGAGATCATGGTCTCGTCGACCGAGATGCCCGCGAGATCACGGATGCGCGTATCGTTGGACTTGAAGGTAAAGAGGGATGGGACGGGCGGCGCGACAGCGAGCTGCAATGGTGGCGCTTGGAGGAGTTCCCAGAACGGCACCGAAGAGCCGGTTGCAATGACAACGCAGCGTGCGTGGAGGTCGAGGATCGAGTCGTCGGCCTTGGCCCGCGCTGCCATCGTAAAGATTGCGTCATCACTATTATGCGAGAGCGAGACGACTTTGGTGCGTCGGTGGATCTCGACGTCGGCGGCTGCGTCCAACAAGACATTGACAATCGTCGCGCTCGAGTCCGTGGTCGGGAAGACGCGCCCGTCGGCTTCGGTCTTGAGCGCAACCCCATGCTTCTCGAACCACTGGTGCGACTCTTCGATGCCAAAGCGACTGAGGTTGCCGAGGAGATGCTTCCCGCCCCGCGGGTACTGCGCGGCGACGTCGCGCAGGTCGGCAAACTTGTGCCGGGCGTGCGTGACGTTGCAGCGGCCGCCGCCCGAGAGACGCACCTTCTTGAGAAGCTCTTTCTGCGCTTCCAAGAGGATCACACGCGCAGATGGCATCTGCTTGGTGATCGCTTGCGCGCAAAAGACGCCGGCGGGACCGCCACCGACAACGACCACGTCGACGACCTTGACCATCGAAATTGCACTCTAACCAACATGCGGCGATGCCATTGGCTAGAACGAACCAATCACATGGTCTCTTTTGACCAGGACACCACCTCTGCGAGATCCTTGTCGTCGGGGTGGTATGCATGGAATTCTCACCTTTGGCTAGCCGACGCTTGAATCGATTGCAGCTAGAATTTCGCCACCTCATTTAATGACTACTAGTATGCAGATATCTAGATGGTGGTTCAAACCTCGGTTTCGCAAGACATGTTAACCCTCCGCTGACGGCTCACCCGTTAAAAGTTAAGAGTTTAAACGGTTGTTTTCCACCTCTCAGACATCGTTGGATGCGTCACTCGTCATCAAGCTGACAGGCGTTGTGGTGATTTTGTTCTTGGGCACTGTCTGGTGCAACGCAGACTGCACCTTGATTCGTTGCGCGTTGAGATTTATCGACCATCGCGTACCACTCGTTCGCACGTGGCGCGCACGGCAAGAGGTCGTAGCCGGATGCAAACCATGTGATCAAAGACTCTTTGATCACACTCTTGCAGGCGGCCTGGCGTCAAGACGACGTGGATTGGGCTAAATGCATTCCTTGTATCCAATCAGATGGCCAAGAAATGCTAGAGCTATCCACCAATCATAGACCTATCCATATCCAAATCGCTTCGCGCGATTTCGGTAGGATGCAGAGCGATTTCGAGCACTATAACGACAGCATCGGACTCCCCGCTTCATTTCCTACTGGAATCCGCCGTAATCCCACCAACGAAAATTTTCTTGAAAATGGCGAGAGATCCCGGGCGCACGTGGCGAGGCATGCATTTTCACGTCTCAGCCGAGCAATGCATCATCTGGTTGGCTATATTGTGTTAAAATATAGTCAATCACGTACCGATATTGACGCGATCTTGCAGAGCGAGAATGGCATGGTCGTGGACGCGGCGATGATCGAGCGCCAACTCGCGCTGCCGAGCTTGCTTAGCATACCGCAAGGCGACAACACCATTGATCATGTAGTTCTTGCTCGACAAAGTGACACCTGTCCTTCATCACGTTAGCGTGGCGGGTGTAGCCACAACCACCTGCAAGGACGACCGATATCCGATACTGGTCGAGAACGCAGCCTTCTCTGCGCTCACGACGCGCGACACATAGACACTCATTTATTGGTTCGTCGCCTAGTTGCAGTGGTGTCGCCAACGGTTCCTGCTTGCTTGCTGGCGCCACGACGTTCGAAAATGACAATACTCTCCATCCGATCGAATGGCGCGGTGGCATATACAATTCACGCTGCTAATATACCGTGACAACCTGTTGATTTAATGTTGCAAGTGGCAGCGCTAGCAAGTGGGTTCATCAAAGAAAAAGCAGAGCAAGCCCAGGTTGACACATAGGAACCTCTTACAACACATAGTACGCATGTTTTATCAAGGGTATTGAATGTCAGAGACTCGATGTTGTCGGCAGATTTTGCAATCCAGAGTCTTCGTCAATTCCGATCATCGGCCCGACGACGACGATGCTACGCTCGACATGGTAGACAGCGTACGCTGCTTCCTTCGCCTCATGCATGCTGCGTAGCAAGGCCCTCTCTTCGCGTGTGCTGGCGCGCGCGCCGACGTCCTACCTCCAAAGGTACAGCGTCCGCGACCGGCGACATTGCCAATGTAAAGCGTAGCTCGATGGCGGCCGCTGCGCTCTTGACAGCGGGTACGGCCATGACGGCGCTTAGCGAAGAGGCGCCGACCGAGGCGCCCAAGAAGAAGTCCAAGACGCGCTGGCACACGCGCCAGAAGTACGAGGACGGCGACAAGCAAGCGCAGCTCATGAACGAGAGCTTGACGCGCTACAAGCAGGACCTCGCGGCTTTCGACAGCATCGAGACGCGCTTTGACGTATTCGCCAAGGCGGTCAACAAGGACAAGAAAAATAGCTGGCAAAAGGTCATGACTTTTACCGGTATGTACATGCTTACTTTTTTCGACGGGATCAAACCCAAGCCCACTAGACTTTGTGCACGCGTTGGTGCTACCGCGCTTCCGCACGGCCGAGCCGGTCTCTTCGACCTGCTGCGCTGCGACGTCTCACGCCTCGTTCTCCGTAGCCATCGACAGCGTCGTACGCCTGCGACTTTACGGGCGACGCCAACGGCCTCATCTCGTACGAGGAGTGCCACCTCCTCGTGCATTTGCTCCAGAGTACTACGTTTCTATCCATGTTGTGCATCCATATATCTCATTCGCGCTAGTTCCTGTCGAGCACTTTGATGTGGCCTTTCACATGTTTGACCTCGATGGCAACGGTACGTTATGGCATTTGCGTGTCCATATCTTGATTTGCTCGAATCTCACCTAGGGACGGTCGACAAGGCGGAGTTCCTTGAAGTGCTTTCGAGCGTCCTCAACAACATCAAGGACACGCGCACGGACGCGTCCAAGCCCAAAGAAGTCCACGGTAGTCAACGCGATCTATCTATGGTCAACGAAGTTCACGACGGACGATCGCTAGTCGAAGCGTCGTTCCGGCTGCTGCAGCATTTCTTCGGCAAGCATGGCAAGAAGAAGATCACAGCCAAAGAGTTTATCGCGGTCATCCAGTCGCTCAAGGAGCACCTCTTGCGCGCCGAGTTTGACTTGTATGCGACCGAGCGCAACGGCGTCAAGTCGATTTCTGTCCACGACTTTGCCGTCACGCTCATCTCGTGTCTCGACCCAAAGCACCTCCCGAGCCTCCTTCCGCGCCTCCAGCTCTTGGCCGCGAGCGATGTACTATCAACTTGATACAATGCAACCATCCGCTGATACCATTTGTTTATTTGTAGGAGCGCGTGAGCTGGCAAGAATTTGTGCTCTTCCACAGCGTGATCCAGAACCACCTTGAAGGCATCAAGCTCGCGTTCGAGCTGCGCCCGGAAGACGAAGTCAACGAAGGTAGCGTCACGGGTATGACGACGGCGCGTCATGGCAACGTGTAATAGAGGACTTTATCAAGGCTGCGTACATTGTCAGTGGCGTCCGCTTGCCCGAGCACATCATGGCTATGGTCTTCCGCGTCTTTGACGCCAACGGCAACGGCACGCTCGACGAAGATGAGCTCCTCAAGGTACATGCACGCATTTTCCCGCAGTCATCTCAACACAGGATGCAGATCCTTGCCACGCGGAACCAAGCGGCGCTGCACAAGACGGTGCCGCTGTCGCGCCCGGCCAAGTTTTGGGCGTGCCTCCACGACGCCTAGAAGTCTCTCGATGACGAACGAATGTGTGGTCAGCGCGTGATAGTGGCAGAGCTAATCCCAATGTTCGCCAGCGTACACTTGCTTGGATGGCGCAGAGAGGTGGCTAGCAGAGACAGGCGGCGCCATTCGCATGCCTATGGCCTTGACCTCGGTCGTGCCTGACCAGACCAAGAGCCCAGAAGCAGTTCTTAGTGCGCCTTATAGCCGGCGACTGCGTCGCATCCTGCATTGCAAAGGCTCACGTCGATCTTCCGGCAGTGGTTTTTATCCGGATGCTACCACCTGGTTTGGATCTGCAGGTTGCATTTCCGCAAAGATATCATCGGCCATCATGCAACGCGGCTTCTTCGAGGAGCTGCGCAAGCTGCGGTCGCTGGACCTGAGCAACCACTGCGTGACAGTCCAGGCTGTCAAGAGCCAAGTGCGGGCGCTGCAGCACCAGACGCTACTCTGTCGGCCGCGGCGCGCCGACGCCATCGATGTCGGGCTCTTTTTGCGCCAGTTTGTGGTAACACCCGAATGCGTCTTATTGGCCACCAAGAGCAACGTTGGATGCGTGTAGCCGCTCCTTCTCCGCCTCCTCGTCACGCGAAGGCAAGTGCAAACCGCGGTGCTGACGTGGGTCGTGAGCCTCAACCACATCTTTGGCAAGCAGCCGTTGCGCGACGTCTCGACAGCCATCGTTGCGGGCCTCCTCGCACAGCCGCATCCGATCCGCCGGTTGTTTTGCATGAAGACGCTCATCCACTCGACGCGCTTTGACTGCAGCGTCTTTGCGATCGCGGTCGAGGCAACGGTGACATCGCCCGAAACAAGCGCCGATCGTACGTGTCTCGACTTGCCCTTTGCGGAGATCACAGAACGCGGTTGTTAGTACGCGCCGAGTGCCATAGCTACGTCGCACAGATCCTCAAGCACTGGCCGCTCGAGGACAAAGCGCTTGCGCTCGAGATGGACGACCAAGATCGCCACGAGCTCGACACGGTACTGCTAACGCGCCTCCTTCGTGCACTGTCATGCTAGCCAGTTTGCGTACATCGCAGTCACCGAGAACAACATGAGCCGTTTTAACTTATCGAGATCGCGGTTTTTGCAGCGTCGTAATGACGTCCAAGATCGTCGCCACGAACGCGTCCGAGTTGAAGAGGAGACCGCTCACATGGCCGGCTGTGACGTGGCGAAACGTGGCGCGCGGCCAGCGCTGCATGAGAAGCTGCCATTGGTCGTCGTTGCGGCCAATGTACTGGTCTTCAGTGGCTTGTGAGAACACGACGGCATCTTCCCGGCGCGGTGCCGGAAAGTTCTCAATGTTGGTCAGCGCCAAGAAGGCGCTTAATCGTTGCTTGACGTGCGCGACTTCGTCCTACATGCATCGGATGCACACGTGCTGCTACGAGACGGCCAAGCGATGTACCGAGTAGGCAGTGGCGTAGTCGGACACGTGGCCCGAGAGCAAATGGTCGATCATCGCAAGCTCTTTTTGCTGTGAAAGCGACTGCCAATTGCAGGAGAGCGCAAGGAGACCACGCGTGAAGGCCGGGATCGCTGACGGCGGTGCGACCCACGATGCAGCGCCCACGTCGCCAGGGTACAAGGCGGCGGTCATGGCCGCGTGCAGCCCGCCCATACTGCCGCCTACCATAGACATATAGAGATACATGTATTGACTTGGTAGAGACGAGGTATGTCGTACCGGCAACGACGAGCTGCTCAAACTGAAAATGCGACTGAAAGTGGTGCAAGAGCGACTTGGCTTCTTCGATCGTCGTCAAGCCCAGAATCGGAAGGTCACTCACACTAGTTCGTCTACAATATCAACAAGAGCGAGAGAAATGGCGTCCTACTGCCGCAGTTTCGAGCCTTTCTGGTTGGGTGGGCGGCGCCGGCCGTAAAAGGCGCCTTCCAGCACCAGTGTGGCGACGCCGGCGCGGGCGAGCGGCTCCGCGACGCTGAGCCGGCGATGCGTGCACCCGTGCTCGCCCGTGCCTGGCAAGAGTACGACAAGCGGTCGCTTGCTCCCGTCTATGTGCAGTGGGCTTGTGCTTGCCGTTGCAGCCATCTCAGGTGGCAAAATCAGTTCAAAGTACGCCGTGTGGCACACCGGCGGCAGCAAGACGGCGTGGTCCCGCAGCGTGGTGCGAAACGAACCTTGCACAATCAATGGCGCCTGGCGGCGTAGGCGTCGCAGAGGCGTGAGCTGCAGGTCGACGATCGGTGCGACGGCAAACTTTTCGTCGGTCGCAAGCCGCTGCGAGAGCAGCGACGGCACGTGCAGGTCGCCCCAGCCGTCGCTGAAGAAGCCTTGCGGGAAGAGCAGCGGGTGGTGCGTGAGCTTGGCGGTCACGTGGTCCAGGACGCGGTGGTGCGTCGTTGTGACCTTGTCGAGCACCCGCGCCGGGCGGCGCAGTGTGCTCAGGAGCTGCCACGGGTGCCACATTGCCGCGTTTTGAAAATGGCGGCGACATCGTCAAGCATACTATTTAAAATGTTTAAAATAGTGTACGCCGGAACGACGCAGGGCTGTGGACGAGAGAATCCTAGGTACGTCCAGAAGGCGCCACATAAGGATCGACGTGATGCGCGCTTCGTGCGTATATGTCGCGAAGTTTAGTTTGCTAGGCGCTTGCATGGAGGATGCACGCGGGAGCTTCCCGCGCACGGTGAAGATCTTAAAATAGTGTGTATTTTTGTAACACTATTATTACCACCGTCATCAAGTCCTTTTTGTTGGCAATCATCATGGCCAAGCAGCGGCGCCGGAAGCGAGGCCGGGCACCCGGGCCGAGCTTGATGCCGACAGAGAGCCCCGTCGATAACTGCGGACCCTGTACCGCTAGAAGCCCATCGGTCGAGGGTTCGACGACGATCGGCGACAACTTTCTGAAGCGCTGTGCCCAAGGCGACCCGTGTCTCTTGCCGCTTGGCGCCGCCGCCGCCTCGCTCGAGGCGCTGCGCGACCGCGATGGCAACAACGGTCTCCTGCTTGCGGCCTTCCACGGGCACCTTTCTCTTCTCCAAGGTCTGCACGCCAGCGGCTTCAACTTGCACGTGATCAACGACGGCGGCGACAATGCGCTGCACCTTGCAGCGTTCCAAGGCCACCACGACGTCGTCGCCTGGCTGGAGCAGCATGGCGTCGAGATCTCGGTCGACGACGCTGTCGTGGAAGGCGACCTCGACGGCTGGGGCCGCGCTGCGACCTCCTCCATGTACTTGGACCTTGTCCGGGCGGGTGACGTCGCGAGCCTCGACGCGCTCGTCACCAATGTCGGCGCCCACAGCTTTCCGTGGACCGCTCGCGACGATTGTCACATGAGCGCTGTCGGTATTGCAACCGAAGCCAACCAGATCGCCATGCTCTCGTACTTGGTCACCACCGGCGGGCTCAACCTCGACGACGCTGTCAACAACCGCCGCGACACGTGCCTCCACATTGCAGCGATGCATGGTCATCTTCATCTCCTTCGCTTCGCCATACCACAGGCAAACATGGAAGCAGTGAACGCCCAGCGATGGACGCCCATGGACACGGCGTGCTTTTTCGGCCAGGTACAGTGTCCTGTTTGAACCAGTTCGACGCTTCTACGTCCTGTAGGCCTCAATCGTCGACTACTTCTTGGCGCACGCCGGCGTCGTTTTGTCGGTAGCGCACCTCGCCCTCGCGCTCGAAGGCGGCGCCGCGTCGCTGCTTATGCTGAACGATCTTCTGCAGAAGGCACCGCATCTGGTGCAGGCGCGGCATGGCCAATCGCAGGAGACGCTGCTGCACATTGCAGTGTCGCTGCGCCAGCGCGAGGCCTGTCAACTGTTGCTGCAAAAAGGCGCGGACGTCGGCGCTCTCGATGGCAGTGGCTGGACGCCGTGGCACGTGGTCCTCCATACGCAGTGGGCGGCGGGCGTCGACCTCTTGCTATCGCCGAGCCGATCGACCATAGCGTCTTGGCTTCCATTTGCAATGCAGCACGCGTCGACGCCGATGCTGCTCGAGATGTACGACCGCCTTGGATCACCTCAAGCGCTCTACCAAGCGGCCGTCGACAGTCTGCGCAACGAAGTGGTCTTGGCCATCGACGCTCGCCATGAAGCAAAGGCCAATGCGATGCTGTCGCAGCTCGTCGAGTGCGCGGTGACGCCTTCGACGCGCTCGACCGCGTCACTACCAAGTGCAGTATCGACGCCGCTCGTCAGCCAATCGACGGACCAATGGGCGACCGAGACGACTGCAGACGACGATGACAGTACCATGACACTAGCACCAGACGCCTCGCCGCTGCAGGTGCACGAGATGCTGGCCATTGGTCTGGCGCGAGGTCACCACGACGAGTGGGGCGATGTCCTCGTTCAGATGCTCTCGCCGCGCGAAGCGGCGGCCGTCCGACGCTTCCACCAGCAACTGCTGCGCCTCCGCGGCCGCTCGACATCGCTTCTCCGGTATCTCGGGTGTGTCGACGGCGCAACGAACGACGCCGACACGGCCCTGCTCTTCGAGGCGCCCGAGAGATCCACGCAACCAGCGATGGACGGTCGGTCGTTTCTTGGGGTTGTCGACGCGGTCGGCTTCTTGCACGGGCATGGCCAAGCCCACGGCGCCATCACACCTGATTGCATCATTCTCGAGGCTGAGGCTTCCTCCAAGCTGTACGTTGCGCCGGTTAGTGCGCTTCCGGCGGCTGTGTGCCCGCCGCCCGAGCTCCACGAGCACGCCGACATTGATGTCTTTGCGGCTGACATCTTTAGCCTTGGCCAGGCACTCGCTGCGCTGGCACCGACACCGCTGAGCACCGAGTGTGTCGACCTCTTCGATGCCATGACCGCGCTCGACCCAAGCGCTCGCCCCCGAATCAACGAGGTCCGGGCCCACCCATGGTTTTGGTCGATCGACGCCAAGCTCGCTTATATGGAACGGGTCGCAAACCAAGTGCCGTTGAGTGCGTTTCCGCCAGGTGTCTACCGATGGCAGGCGCGGGTGCCACCGGCGGCGGCCAGTACCCTTGGGAGCCACCGAGTGTACAGCGAATCGCTGCCCGACCTTGTCCGCTGGGTGCGCAACATGAAGCAACACAGCCGTGAGCACGCACCCGCTGTCTGGACCGCGCTCAGTCAAGGCCGCGTGTATGAATTGGCGACGCACCACGGCCAGATGCACTGCCTCGGCAACTTTGTCACCCGGGCCTTTCCAGATCTGGTGTGTCGACTCTGCCGCACGCTGGGCGAGATCTAGTAAAACTCGTGACCTTATTTACGCTGTGCCTTGTGTTTTTGAGCGTATGCTTGGACCTCGTCCGTGCACCACCACGTCCAGAACTCGCCAAACGAGATTTTCTGGTTGGCCGACGTGTCGAGCTAGTTGGACGGTGATCAGCAGTCATAGATGGACACTATTGTCCTAGGGACACTTATAGTGTCGTACCTGGGCAAATGCTTCCTTGACTTCGTCCGGCGACAGCGCGGGGAACGTTCCGAGCTCGACCGAAAGCGCCGCAAACTCGGCCGTGTCGATTTCGCCCGAGTGGTCCCGATCAAACGTGGCAAAGGCCTTGAGCAGCGCGTCGCGTTCGTGGTTCTCCGTCTACACGTCGTCGCGGGTTCGATTCCCGTTGTCGACAAAGGGGTACCGTGCGCTCGACGAGCTGCTGCGCATAAGCGTTGACATCGCGCTCGTGGCGTAGCTTTTCGAGTTTCTTGAGGAGCTCGCTGGCCGCGGACGCATCTCCCAGAGCTTCGAAACACTGGCACGACGTTGTCCACGCCTCCTCGGCGCGGGTAAAGTCCTACACCACGTGCACACACAGCCAACATCGGCCAAGGTACCGCGGCGTGGAAATAGATGGCGCCCCGCTCGTGTAGCGCGTTGCCATGCCCTCGTTTGCATTCGTCTGGCCGCACCACCCGAATGTCCTAGTCCATGCCGCTCAGACTCCTTTTTTAGAGAATATACACAAAATGCTACGTCGTAGACGCCGTCGGCGGTCGTGAGAAGCACGTCAACTTCGGCCATGGCAGCCACCCGCTTGGCAGCTAGGAGACAAGTCGGATGACACTTGGGATTCACACGGATGCTTACGGTCGGCGGCAAAGGCAGAGAGAAGTCGCTTCACGGATGCCAGGGCCACGATGCAGCCTACCTATTATGACTCAATGGCGCCATCATTGCAGAGCGTACTGGCTTCGTGCAGCCGGGCATCGTCAATCGCTACATCGCGGTAGTGGGGGCTGATCCGTGCGAGCTTTTGAAGCTGCTACAACCACGTGTTCGATGCAGCGAAGCCAGCAGACGGTTAAAAATGGCGCGCACCTGGCTCTTCTCAATCGCAGTGTGCAGCGACCGACTCGCCTCTTCGAGCTGCTGGCGCTCCAAGGTGCTGCTCATGACGTCCCTTCAAGCTCGCTCGATATCGGCACCGTTACAAACACATAGAAAAGCCGCATCTAACGCGATGGTGAGTGCAAAGTTGTTGAGCGTGTAGAGACTAGATACTAAAATGACTTGTGTAGCCTTATAGTTCTCTCTTTTATTCCAACGAGCAACACCCTCGCAAGCGTGAAGTCGCCAGCGCGTCGATACTCTAGCGAGGTTCCGTGACGCCAACCAATCAGCATCTACCAGTACACTACGGGATGGCTTGGACGCTGGGTATCAACAGTGTCAACTTGGAAGCCCGAGCTGTGAGACCGACAATAACTACATACGTCGACCATTTTTAGTGTTTCGTGGATTTTTCACGGAGGGTTAGGTTGGGGTTAGGGTACAATAGCCATTATTCCCTAACGTTTTTGGACGATCCAGAGCACGCCGCATTGGTTTACTACGGCGCTTCTATCGCAAACACGTGGTTACGTTTCATGTAGCGCGCCATCTTTTATTTATTGCAGCGTTCCCAGACGTTCGGCCCGCGCCTGGTTTGCCCACACGTGTGCTTGGGCCGTCGAGATCCGCGGCGGGATCCCAACAAAGGCCCAAATGATGTCGACAACGGGCTCGGGCAACGGTAGTTGTGGCAACGCTTCGTACGGCGGCGGCACAAACTCGGTCGACAAGAGCCTCTTGCGCGCCTCTTTTTGCACGAGGTACACGCGAAGGAGCCGTAGGGCACCGCTGGACGCAGACTTTTCGAGCTCAAACGGCGAGAGACAGTAGTCGACACAGGTCGGGATCGTCACGAGTCGCCCGACGTGCAGCGTCACAAAACCTGTTTCTTGGTACCCAAACCAGTGGCGCTCGTGCCACGGGACCTAAATGTGGCAAATCAACGCTCGTTCGAGCCTGCGAGCAGGTTTCATACCTCTGTGGTCGGGTTCGACGGGTCGGGCACCCACGCCCGCTGCGTAAACGATTGCCGAAATCGAAGCTTTGGAAGCGCTTTGACGTGGTCGGCGGCGTAGACCACAAGGCCGGTCGCGACGATACCGTCGCTAGTGCACCCCGAGCCGTTGGCTTGCCATGAGAGACCATGATGCGTCGGCGATGTCGACGACACGACGAGCGCTTGCGCTTGCACGACCACCTGCAGCGTCGACGCCGTCTCGAGTTGGGCACTTTGCAGCGTGAAAAAGTCACGTGGCAGCGTCGGTGGCAAAACCGGTGTCGGCGCCGACACTGGAATGCGAATCTGCGGAATGTGGTCCGTGTCGTTGGCTGTCATCGAGAGCTGCCAGAGCGGCCGCAGCTCTTGAATCAGCTGGTGGAGCGCTGCAAGAAGGCGCGTGTGCCGACTCGGAATGTTGTTGAAGTACGCGCGGTGCGTGACACGGCCAGCGTCGACATCGATCGTGGTCGGGAGCCACTGGAAGCGTGACGACGTTCCATTCGCAATGTACTTTGGGACGCAAAGGCGGCCACAATGCGGCTCGCGATCAAAGCGCGTCAGTCCGTGCACAATGCAGTGCAAGTTCGGGTCGATGATCTCACGGATACCATTTCCCGCGCTTCTTGGCTCGAGCGGCTCCAAAAACCGAGCCAGCGTTGGTGCGAGGGACGTCGTGGTGTGGTACACGCCAAATGCCGTATTGGGCACGTGCCCAGCAACGAGGCAGGCAGCGCGGCGCAGCTCAACTTCGAAGCGAAGGAGGCGCTGGCCGTCGATCGAGACGCGTCGTTGGGCGGCTCGAATGTCGGCGGTAGCCAGACGCCGAGGCCACGACGGCGCGTCCAAGAGGAAGCAGAGCGCGTGCATGTAAGCAAGCTCTGACGCAGCGTAGGCAACCGTCTTGGGCGACCCCAGCACCGTGTTGGCCGTCGGTTGCCAGAAGAAGACCGACGTCGGTACAAGATGCGTCGCATGGAGGATCGACTCGGCGAGGTACGCGATGATATCCTGTCGATGACGCGCAGGACTCGCCAGTGCCAGCGCCAAGAGCGACTGCCCGTTCTAGTACAAACATCGGATAAGATTTGGAAGCTGCCGTTCGTGGGCTACGTGGCGGTAGCGGGCAGCGTCTTTTGTGATGGGAGCCAAGATGCGAACACTCTCGAGCGCGCCCGAGACAATAGCACAGTGCAGAGCGCTTCGTCCTCGCTAGTAGTACACGCCAATATGAAACTTTGCACTGACCCGGCGCACGATCACCGTGTCGAGGAGGTTGGGGTTGCAGCCCGCAGCCACGAGCGACGTCACCATGCGAGCATCGTCGACCGCTATGTGGAGATAGTCCCACTACGAACGATGCCAAGTCGGTCCTATCGGATAGCTATCACCTTGCTAACGTCCGTGAGCGGCGCGAGCACTGCGACAGCATCCGGCATGTCGTGGCGGATCGCCGTCATGAGCGGGTCCCCCGACGCCTGCATCCGAGCTTGAGCTGCGCCAATGACATCACATTACGTACGAGATGACGACATAGCGTCGCGCGATCGCCATGGCCTGCTTTGCTTGTGAATGCATCGCGCTCCTCCTAGCCCAGACAATTATGTCCATGGATACGAAACTAAGAGAAAACGTACGGCCCAGTCGATGGTGGCTGCAATGTACATGGCGCCGTCGAGCCGTCGATACGACAAGAACTCGCAGAGAACCGCGAGGCTCGATGTGAGACCGGCGTCGATATAGAGTTGGGCGATCGGACCGCCATGGGGGCTAAAGGACACAGTCGTCGCGAGACCCTAGTCCCCATCACGTAGACTTAATTACCCAGGAAGACACATTGTACAACATTACCGCCGCAACGGTGTCGGGATTCGGGTGCTGCGCCAGGAGCAAGCGGAGGAGGTCGAAATTCGGTGTCTCACTGAGTGCAATAGCACAGAGGGGCGTGCACTTGGCCTACATACTGTCCTGTTGGCAACAAATCATCGACAGCAGTGTCCAAACCCAGCTGATGATGTCGACGCGCACGCCGACAGCGAGCAGTGCTGATGCAATTTCCATGTGCCCATGGTGGGCTGCCAACCACAGCGGCGACCGCCGGCTCTACGTAGCAATGCAAAAATGAAAGAGGCGGGTAGAAGTAGTACGTACGCCATCCAGCGCCCGCGGGTTCACGTCGTGGCGAAGCAGTGCATCGACGCAGTAGAGATGGCCGTGCGTGACGGCGAGTCCCAAAGGCGTATGCCCACTCTAATAAGAATTGTCGAAGCATAAGAGACCAACATCGCCACTGGCAATACGGCTACGAACCTTATTCCGTCGGCTCGTGTCGGCGATGCGTGGCACGAGGAAGTCGACGACTTGGACGTGGCCGGCGGCAGCAGCCAGGTGGAGCGCGCCGCTCCCGTCCTATGCAACACGGGTAGAGGCGACGTATCGGAGGATGCTTGTCGTACGTCGTCCATGGCTGCATCGACATCGACGTCGTCCAGTAGCATAGCTACGGTGGCTAAGGAGCCGTCGGCGGCGCCAGCAAGAAAGGCGTTGGCTGTCTGCTCGAGGTTGGAGGAAAACCCAAGGGCTGGCATCGCTGTTACCGCGTCGTCGTCGTTGTGCATTGGTTGTTGCTGCTGAATTGTTGTCGGCACTCGCACTTCGACTGCATCGGCACGTTCTTCGACTCAACGTCGCGCCTCCCACTCTCCAGTGGGTAAAAACATATGCCTATTTCAAGCTTTTCTTGGAGCCATCTTAGTGTCTTGAGTGTGAGCTCTACGATGAGACGGTGCCAAGGGCCTCAAGGCGAGAGGCCCGTCGCTACGAAAAGGCCACGTACGCGCTCCAAAGCTCTAACGATAGCGCTGATCTCGACGGTAAAACCTGCACAGGCTGGTACACTGTACCGGTACGCACCACGGCACGACCGGAATGGCATCTACACTGCCGCTACCACAACACTGCGAAGTCGTCTAGTCTGGCGTGAATCTGGTACAGCGGCCGTGACCAGATACTGGCATCGCGCCGCGTCGATGCGCGCTGGATTCGGCGCTCGCCGGACGCAACGCATCTCGACACCAAGATCGCCTGGCGCCAACGCCATCTCGCGTCGGATTGGCTACCGCGTAGCCAATGAGACCGTTGGGTTTCAATGGAAGAGAAAAAAACAGTGGGTCCTCGTATACAAACAGCAAGGTAAGCATGTGTATTTTATTGGTTCTAAACTCGGCCTTTGGGAGTTGCCAGGCCACCCAGACAAGCCAAGAGGACGAGGGATGGCAGCGAAGGAGTTCAGCCTCGTCGCGCCGGAGCGAGCGCTCGACGTCGAGGAAGAGTGGAGCCAGGAGCGGTTGCCGCTGCATGTCAAGTCCGCCATGCGACGCCGAAGCGAAGGCTCATGCTGCGTGCTAGGAACGTCGTCGGGACCATTGACGTCCAAGTCCCGCTCGACCTTACGACGATTGCGCTCAATGCGCGCAACACCGAGTACAATCCGCGGGTATGTCCTGGCCAACGCAATGGCGCTCAGCGCCTGCATGTAGAGGTTCGCCGCAGTCATCATGCGGTTACGAGACCCAAAGACAACCGCGCTCATCTTTGCGTCCGGCAAAGTACTCATGCATGCCTGTCGACCTCGTCCGTTCGACGCTGAGCATGTATGTTGTAGATTGTCATCACGGGCGCCAACACAGAGAAGAACTGCCGCATTGCCGCGCGCAAGTACTGCAAAGTGCTACAGGTCCATCTCCATCTGCCAGGCATGGGACGTCGACCTTTGCATTAGAAACTCAACTTTCCAGCGAAATTTGAAATGTTCAAGATCTGCAACATGATGGGCACGAGCGACGTGCGCTTCCCGATCCGCCTCGAGGGCTTGCTCAGCGACCACTCGCGCTTCTGCACCGTACGACCCTTTGAGCTCCGACGGCGCGTCTCATAAGTAGCTCGCGCGATCTAGTACGAACCCGAGCTCTTCCCCGGCCTCATCTTCAAGCTCGTCGAGCCCAAGCTGACGTTTTTAATATTCGTGTCGGGCAAGCTCGTCATCTGCGGCGCCAAGGTACGGACGACGCATGGAAGGACGCAGTCCCAAGGCGAGCATGTAGGAGACGAACGACATGCGATTAGCACTGGAGAAGATGCATCCACTGCTACTCGAGTACCGGAAAATGGCGCCGGCGCCGTCGCTAGAGAGCCTCGATTTCGAGGAAGACGCCGATATCGACCAGCACAAAATATAATGACGTGTGCAGTCCGTGTCCAATATTGTCCAATATTGTCCAATATTGTCTTGTGACGTCCATACTCTAGAACTGCAGACAGAGCCAAGTCCAAGCCGAATGAAAAAGGAAATTTGTGCTAGCAACGGTTTCGTAATTCGTGCCACATAAAATAAACAATTAATGTCGACTTGTTCTTTGTATGCAAGTAGTCGCAAATGAATTTAATGACGTCAACGTAACGCCTGCTCGACGGGCGAGAACTCGATCGTTATCACGACCATGGCACGACCGCGCCTCGAGAGCAACACGACCGCCAAGCCCGACGACGACCGCGCCCGCCATACGAGCCTGCCGCTGCTCGGCCTCCAATCCTTCCTCAAGCCCATGGAAGACGCCAAGCGAGCACGCATGGACGCATCCGTCGTCGGCTCATCGTCCTCGTCTCTCGTAGAGCTTGACGCCCGCCAAGGTGTCTCCGATCGCAGCACATGACGAGGCGCCGCTCGACTCGTGCAGCGGCCTCAAGGACCAGTTCCTGCGCCTCAAGCAGATCTTCCAGAAGACGACACCCGAGACGAGTACCGAGGCCAAGACCGCCGATGCGGCCAAAGGCCTGCGCCGCCTGAGCTTGGACAACAGCGTGTGGATCGACCCACGCACGCTCCTGGATCCGTACTGCAATCGAGAGATCGACATGAAGCCGTCCGAGCTCATGCGCGAACTCGAGAAGCTCAACAGCGCGGCCCAGGCACGTCTTCCTCTTCGTACCTCTTCACCATATACATTCTGGCAACGTAGAAGCTGTTCGTACACGACCCGTGGTCCAACGGCGCCGAGCGCTGGGTCCTCGACGACGCCTGCTTGCGCGGGTACATGACGTGCTGGACCATCGAGACGGGCGGTGAGCTCGTAGTGCTCATCGCCCGCACTATCAAAGCGTACGTGATGCTTTCTTCGGACTCTCGTGCCAGGGCGACTATGTGTAGGTTGAACGCCAACATCAACCCCGACATTGCACTCCAGTGGATCGGGCGACAGCTCTGGGGCCTCACCATCACACTACCGCTCGCTCGGAATCGAGAGCTCACGATGCAGCATGTATAGCGCCTGATTCCGTCAAAAGTCTAAGGGTGGCGTAGATCACCGTCGCAGCGAGTATCGACGTGGCGCTGGCCAAGATGGTCAAGGTCGTATCGCCCGAGCCCAACAATGCCAACCTCCCGTACGATCGCGTCCGAGATCTGCAGCGTGTGACGATGCGTAGGCCACCCACGTCACCCCGAAAAGCGCCGCATGAAGCGCCGGAAACGGCGTTGGCCGAGGTGTCGTTGGGACCGAGCCACATGCGAAGTCTCTCGAATGACACAACGACACCGACGCGGGCGGTGGGGCACAGCCGAAGTTTGTCGAGCGATGCGACGAGCCAGCACCTCCGAAGCCTCTCGGGGGACCTTCGAGCAGAAGTCCACGACATTGGTCGGCTCCTCGCGCCGCCGCGGTCCCCGACATCGTCATCGAGCTCGTCGACAACGAAAACGTGGCATGCGCTCACGACGCCCGGCCCCGCGCTGTTGGACGACGACCCATTTGCCCGCTGCGTACCTTGCGCACCATGTATATGTGTACCAAGAAGACTGATCCTGGCAATGTAGGCACCAGAGAAAACCGGGTGGCTCAAGAAACGCAGCACTGGCTTGAACTCGTGGCAGCTGCGCTGGTTTGAACTCAAGGGCAATCGACTCTACTACTTCAAGCACGAAAAAGTACCTCCTTTCCGAGCCAAAATGGGCTAACATGGCTGTAGGATGGACTCCCCAAAGGCGCCATCGTACTCGACAAGGTCTACTGTATTCGCGGTGCGGCCGGGGACCCGTCGCCAAGCCTCACGATCTCTCCGTCGGGCGCCAACTCGATTTGCATGTTCAAATTCAGCGACCGACTCGTGCACCACGTCTTCAGGTGCGTGCGTCGACGCGAGCGCATCACGATTTAGTGTGGGATTAGTCGCCGATCCTGTACGCTGCGTGTGCCCGACGACGACGAGATCGAGCTCAACGCGTGGATCAACGCCATCTGCCGTGCGTCGTTCCAGTGCTACCTCAATGTCCCTACGGCCGACGCCAACGGTATGTCTTTGATGCCATTTGTATCACTGTTTCAATGTATCGACTAGTCGACGAGAACGAGTTGTACAAGTACAGTAGTTTCCAGTATTTGCGCGAGACGGACCCACTCTTATGGGAAATCAACCCCCTCGACCAAAGCGCGATCAAGAAAAAAGCGTCCGTCGCCCGCACCAAGACTGAGTACACGTACATCATGTCCAAGTACGCGCACGTCCTTCGCCACATTCTCTTGCCGCGGTGCGCACGTTTGGCCCTTGATACTTTGATATAGAAATACAGTGATGTAGAGCACGCCCCATCAGCATTGAGCAAACGCTGCGCGACATCATTCCGGAGCTGTTTCTCATCAACAACATTTTGTACGGGGGTGAAACCGAGAGCATTGACGACATCTTTCACGTCCTTGAAGGCTACGTCAAGCGCTTTGCGTCGACCCACGACGCGTGCGTCACTGCGGTGAGCGCGGTCCTTCAAGCCTGTGCGCGCACGATTGCCGGTGGCGACTCGTTCCTGGTGATCCGGACGCTCCTTGGCCATGGCGCTGGCGATACGCTCATTCGCCCGGCCGACTCGCACGGCGCGCCCATCGTGATTGACATTTCGAGTGCGACGCCGTCTCTCTTTACGATCACGCTCTCGAGCGTCTTTGTGTTTCATTTGCTCGACGACGTCGAGAAGATGACGGAAGACGACTCGATCGAACCGCTCTTGCGCGTGCAAACGCTCCACGTCCAAGAGATGGACCTCCTTCTCGGCAAGTCGACGCGGCACCTCAAGATACGGCAGCTCGCGGCCGACGACGAGCGAATAGGAGGCGACCTCGCGAGTGGCAGCAGTCGCAGCACCACGTACGACTATGGCGCGCTCCTCGACGGTCTCGCGTAGGTAAAATACCCTCAAGTTAGAAGACGATCCTAGTCGCTGTCGTTCAAAATGGTGGACTACATTGGTCAACACGAATGGCTAAGAGGGTGACGGGCATGTCAGACGCCAGCTCTATGCTTCGTCCCAAGACAAGAAAGCGACGGGTGAGGGTGTGCAGTAGCGGTCGAGTGACCATGTGCTACCGAGAACGATCGCGTGGAGCCCATTGTGATGGCCGGATGCACACGCCAGAGGCTCGACGCTCGATGTTGAGGCAAGGGATAGAAGTCAATTCAATGATTCCCTTGAACGATTGTTTTATTTTAGTCAACGTGGTTCGCCCAACGTCTTCGTCCGTAGAGTCCGTGCACATGCTGATGCTGTTGCAAAGTACTTTATGTCGTTTGTTGGGCCAGAGTGCTATTCTACTCGACGATTCTTGTTGTTGAATTGAGTCCTTTTAGTTAGTCCATTAATTTCTTGCATTTTACTAGACTCTCATTTCTCACGAGCAATCATGAGATAGTTACTCGTATTTTGTCAATCTCACGCCACCCACGGTGAGTCTTTGGCGCCTTTTGTGACCGACACCATCGCACCAGGTGCCCCCGTTCGGTGCACGACGAGTGTGCCGACGGCATATCGAAAGTTCCGAGGTGTCTTGGAGAGCGACCGCTTCCTGCCGCCATCATGGTGCTTGGCTGTCTTGCGCACATAGAGCGGGGCATCCATTTGGGATACGAGGCTCACGCGTGTGACTTCGACAAGCTTGTTGGTGCGGGTGTAGCCCAAGACGTAGCAGTCGCCACCGCGCTGGTCCATCGTGCCATGGCGTCGATACTCGGGGTAGGCTTCAAACAGCCGATACATGGAGCCGCCGTGCATCACATCTGTACGCAACATCTCATTTTCACAGCCGACTGTGTCGTTATAAGGTACCTTGGATGTTGGAGCCGAGGCGATAGAACCAGAGGAGACTCTTGTGTTTGAAATCGTTGTAGGCAAACGCACCCTCGTTCATGTCTGCGCCATCCTACGCGCACAAAAGTGACGCAAAACCGTCGCAATTTCGACAACGACGCAAATATCGAGACGTACGTGGGCGTGGAAGCGGTACCAGCGCGTCGCGTCGCGGCCATTCGACACTTGTCGCACATTGCGCACCGCGCGCTTGGCCGCGCGCGCCGCGATGCCAGGCACACCGAGCAGCACGGGCAGCGTACACAGCGAAAGCGAAAACCCAAGAAAGGCTGCAATCGCCTCGACGAACTCGTCGCCGGGCGGCGCCGGCGTAATCATCATAGAAAAGAGCGCAATGTACACAGAGAGCATTGGGTACCACGCGAGCTGGAGGTGCGTGAAGAAGCCGCTGTAGGCGTACGCAGCGATCGCCAATAAGGTCGGGTTGGCAGGTTTGAGCCAATGGCTTTTCCGGGCCCGTCGCAAGAGCGGGTTCAAGAGCACGAGCGTGCTGTACGAGAGCCAGACGCTGCGACTAAAGTACATGGATCCGAGAGCAAAGTAGTAGGCACTTTCAAACTGCTCGACGCGCATGGCGGCTTGGCCCGATAATTCGGGACTCATCCAAAAATCGAGCACAAACAAAAAGCAAATTTTCGGGTGCGAGAGCACGATGCAGGTTGCATCGCCCACGAGAATTTCGTAGCGCACGACGTTCTTGCGCTCGCTCATGACGTACGACATGAGCGCCTTGCGGAGGTGGACGACGTGCGTATAGTACTCGGCGTAGCACACATAGCCAATGTAGACGCTCAGAAAGAGGCGGCAAAAGAGCTTGAGGAGACGCCAGCTCGTCGTGTAGTCGCTCGACGCGTACAGCGAGTAGATAGTAAAGCTATCGACTTGGTCACTCTTCTTGGGTGGTGGAAGAAGGTCGTTGCCGGGTACGGTCCAGAGCACCGACAAGGCGTGAGGTGTCGACAGCATCGTGTGCTTCCACACCTTGGCATACGCCGTGGAGGCGGTTGCGTTAAAGCCACAGAGCACATGAGAGATGTCGGTCACATGCGCCAACGGGAAATACAAAGCGCCCGCTACGCTGGTGATAATTGCGTGCGCGCAGTCCGCCTGGACGGAGCGGTTGAGCGGAAAGGCATGTCGCGCCACGTCGGTGCCCGTCGCAGCGTCGTAGACGTATGTAGCCCCGAGCGGTAGAGTGGATACCGAGAAGCGAGTGCGAAAGTACTCCATGTGCTCGGTTTGGTTGATGGTCTCGGCGGCTTCGACCGTGAGGAGCCGGTGGGTCGCCCCCCGAAACGGAGTGGCCTCGCTCAGGTACGGCTTGAACGGCATGAGGAGCAGGTTGAGGCCAAAGAGCGCCGAGACAACGAGCGACTTGCGGTTCATGCGGACGCGGGAGGGATCGACGATCGGTAAAATGTCATCGAGCGAAGGCCCGGCGTACGCGGGTATATCGTCGAGCGAGGGGTCGACACGCATTGGTCGCGACAATCTAGGCAATGGCGCGTAGATGAGCAGTGTCTCGGGATGCTAATGTATTTATACCTCAGATACGAGGAAAGGACGGTAAGCTATTTTGGCTTCGAATGCACGTGACTGGGCGTTATCGGAGGCTGAGCGTTGCTGCAAGGGTGCCCATGTACGTCATTTCTTGTCTTCATCTCGTCATCCACTCAAGCAGCTGGACGCCACCGAGAGACGGCTTAGCGCCAAGCGGAAGCGGCCAAGCTAAATGTCCTCGGCATCGCAGTGTCCAAGAGTTCGGAAATGCGTTGGAAGACTGTAGTAGCTCCGCGATCCAACCGTTGCATTCTTAAAGACTAGCTGTAGTAACCAGGAATTATCTTTGTGGCATATTGTAGGATAGTATAGTAGGCAGCAGCGGCAGCCAACGCTCAGCGCATGGGTTGAGTCGATGTGAGCTGTTGTTAACTTGGAAGTTGAGCTGGAGTTGCGTGCAATTGGTTTTGCCGCGAGTAAAAAACGTGCCATTGGCACGACGTTAAAACCGCGAATCGACGTTAAAGCATACGATTGGTGCAACGAGGCAGGTCCAACCCCACGAGCGATTGCACTTGACTGAAGACCATGCAACGCAGCCAAGCCGTGAGCTTCTACCGCGCCATCTACCGCGTACGTCGCCGCCCTCTGTAGTCGCCACTGAAGGTTGCGTGTATGTAGACAGCCGGGCTCATGCCATCCAAGGACCGGACGCGCTTTGTGCGCCGGCGGCTGCGCGCCGAGTATGAAAAGTACCGCCACGAGGCCAACCCCGAGCGCATCGAGTACGCGCCTCCTATGTGAGAATCTTATTGCTATATAAATACGACGTAGCTTTTTGCTCCAGGTCGCCGACACGCAGGTAGCATCTCCTTGTGCACCCTTCTTTTGCTCATCGACAACGAGCAGCTCGACACGCTTCGTGTGCAAGTCGACCACTACAACCAAGTCTTTTCCGACCCGAGCTACCACCAAGTCTAGCGCATATACACTGAAATGGAGCACCACGAGCCACAAATCGATATGTGCATGAGCTGCAGTCGCTGGAGGGCCTTGGGCTACCTACTCTTCGTCATGTGCTCTTGGCTGCCAAAACGGTGGCAGACTCGTTTGCAACGCAAAAACCACCGCCTAGTTGCTGGCAGAGACAAGCCGCAAGGGTCGTCGCTTCCCAGAACAGAGCATACCGATAGTCCTTTGGTGCTGCTGGTCTGTGTTTGAGTCTGGGAACTTTGTTTGTTAGTTTGCGTGCGTTTAGCTGCCCACCGAAACGACGAGCAAGCGTCCAGAGCAATTGTCGAGAGCTGATCGGCGAGCCACAACGGCCGATCAGACGATGCACGCAAACTTCTTCTGCCAGAGTTTCGCAGATCTGCATGCGGAGCGTAGTCGGACGCTCATGCAGTTATTAGCGCGCCCGTTGCGCGGTTAGTTGCTAGTACTAGCACGCAGAACGTCCTAATAGTAGTATAGGACCGCTGGCACTGGGCGCCAAGTGAGTGTCGGTAGCAGCGTTAGCCACGGGCAGGATCGTACGCAGCGTGGCATTTTACCCAATCATAGGCAGCGGTGCACAACCCGACGTCCATTTTGGCCAATGAGACGCGATGTCAACAACCGAGCGATGCATTTTTATTCTGGCATCCAATATAATTTCTGCCATTTTGCCTCAACGCCGCAAGCAAGATGACCGGCGTCCGCCTCCAGCTGCTCAAGGTCGTCGACGGTGCGCTTAGCCGCCTCGAGCTCAACGAAGAGGCCATCGAGTACCTCCGTGACAAGTACGACCCGCTCACGGTCTTTGCCTTCCTCGGCCCACAGGTACGACAAAGCCAGGCGTCGGCACAATGACGACAAGAACGACGCGCGTAGGGCAGCGGCAAGTCGGCCTTTGTGCAAGAGCTCATCCGTGCCGGGCAGCCCGAGGGCCACGCTGCCGAATCCATGGAACCAACGCCCGAGGACACGTGCGTACGATCCCATTGCATCCCATCTTAACGGTATACGTAGCGGCGTGTGGATGTACATTGAAGAGACTGCGTACGAGCACGCCAAGCACGTGGCCTACTTGGACGTCTACGGCTACGGCGTCAACAAGGTACGATGCCACCTCTTGCCATGCTCTTGGGCTTAGGATGCGTCATATTCGTAGCACATTGATGCGCAGCTCTTTGGCCTCACGGCGCTCCTCAGCAGGTTTGTCGGTTTGCAACTAGATGCACAATGCTTGACGCCCCACTCTTGTCTAGCACCGTGTTTCACGTATCGCTGGGCGCTATCAACGAAAGCGTCTTTGGGCAGCTCGGGTTTCTCGAAGGCGCGGTTGAGGTCCTCGGCGAGAGCGTTGGTGGGCACCTCCCGCCATTGCAGTGGGTCGTGCGCGATCTACCGACGAAAGAGCTCAAGGCCATTGTCGGCACGGCCGTCGATCCGTCGGTGGACATGGACCAGCTCTACTTGAGTGCTGTCTTGGACGCCAAGTCGAGCCCGTTCCGGAACTTGCTGCCGTGGCAGATTATCACAAACTACTTTCCCAAGCGGTCGTGCACGGTGCTACCCGCCTCGACCAGTCCAGCGTACGAGAAGAAGGCGGCCCGCCTCGGCAAAACGCTCGTCGAGAAAAGCCACGTTGCGAGTCTCCACGGCGTCCCGCTCACGGGCTCGATCCTCGCCAGCGTCGTCGAGCTGCTCGTGGACCAGCACAAGGGCATTCTTGACGTACATTTGCTCTCGTTGATGGCCTTCTTTGACCACAGACGATGGCGCGTAGGTGCTCAATGGGGCGTGGGCTACCATTCTGCAAGCGGCGGTCCTCGACGTCCTCGAAGTGGCCATCGGCACGTACACGACGTATGTGGACGCCCAGCTGCCCATGTCCAACGCGGACGCAGCGTCGGCATCGATCTCGGTACGACGCAGACACTATGTCCATCGTCAACGACGACGAACATTAGCTGCCATGCGACGCCAGTGTCCTGCATGCATTGCATGGTGAAGCGTGCATACGCGCGGCGCCGCTCCTCGCCCGCGCCGCCAGCATGGGTGACGAGAGCGCAGCGCTCGCCGCAACCATGTTCAAGACGCTCGCGAGCGATCACATTGCCAAGTGGCACGCGCGCAACGACGCGCTCTCCAAGTCGCTCTGCCGCAACTTGCTGAGTGCGCTGCATACGGACGTCGAGGCGTCGATCGCCGCCAAGCTCTCTCGCGACGAGAACGACCCGCTGCTGTTTTCCGACTTTAAAGGCCTCTTTCGCTTCTACAACATTCAGGTCCAGCACATGCTTGCGCAGTATGCGACCGACGCCAAGGGTCCGCAAAAGGTATATTTTATGTTGTCATTTGCTCGTTTTTCAACTTTACTTTTCACAAATTGTCGATCGGAGGGCACTAAGCGTATATTTGACGTATAGATGGCGCAGCTGGCTGCGTTTTACGCGACGTTGCTGCCAAAATTCATCTTGTACCTCACGGACCTCGGCGAACACCGTATCGAGTCGGAAACGATCGCGTCGACGGTAGAACGCTCCTCGACGATGGAATAGCATCATCCATGTCGCCATAGCTCATGCTGGACCGAAGCAAGGGCGCGCTGCAGCAAGCTATGGATGCCAAAGACACGGCCATGGAGGTACTATCGTCTTGCATCCTGTACGAGACACTGGATGGATGTTGCTAGTCGATCAAGGCCACGCAGGCCCACGTGCAAGCCGGCCTCGTCGTCAACGCTCGCTTGGAAAAGGTACACTCGTCGTCTCCTCGTGTATCTCATGTAACCTTGTGTAGCGTCTCCGGGACGTTCTCGACGATGCATTGGAAGGCGTCTCGCTGCTCTACGACGCAGCCAAGCTCCAAGGCGAGTCGCTCGAGCGCGAAGCATTTGTCAACGTACACTTGGTATTACGAGACGATGGTTGACCCCTCGGTAGGTCGAGCGCACGGCCGAGCGCGTGCTCGAAGTGACGCAAAAGACGCAGTCGGCCGACGACGAGCTCCTCGAAGGCTACCTCATCAAGCAGGGCGGCGGTGGCGTCTTTGGCCGGAAGAACTGGAAGCAGCGCTACTTTGTGCTGCACCGGTCGCTGCTCTCGTACGCCAAGACCAAGGACGACTACGAGCGCGGCAAGATCCTCAAAGAGCTCTCGATCGTCGGCTGCGACGTGCGCGAGTCCATGGACGCGGGCGAAGGCTTTGAGATTTGGCCGCCGCTCGGGGGCCAAGGCACGGTCTACGACTACAAGCAAGGCATGTTTGCCTCCGAGTCGACCAACGCGCGGCGCAAGGTCGACGCCGACTCGGACCGCAAGTTTTTCCTGCGCGCGTCGTCGGTCGAGGTCAAAGAGCTCTGGGTCGGCCGCCTCCGCCAAGCTGCCCAGCAGCCGCTACTGCACTAAGATCTAAGACGCCTCCGATTGTACATACATGTCACATACAAACTAGTCGGTCGATATCATGCTGCTGGGGGAGCTCTACCATTCCGAGCTCACCAACCTCGACCTCGATCTCGTACACCTGCGGCTTGTCTCGCCCAAAGGTGACAGGCAAGGGCGCATGCGATGATGTACCATGGGTGTTGGCGAGAAGGATGGCGAGTCTCTTCCAAGGTCGGCGACATTTGGCCAACGCCATCGAGTCGACGGAAGTCTCTAACGATCAAGTGGATTGAAACAGGAGCTACTTGGCGGCCTTGGCCTCCTGCTTCTTCTTGAGCATCGCGAGGTACCCGCCGATCGCGTTCTGCACCTTGTCGGTTTGACAAAAGTCGATAAAGTTGGAGCGGTCTTCGTCGAGGCGGGTGCGCAGGCGGTTGGCCGTCTCGTCGCGCATCATGGCCTTGGTGAGCTTGCGCGCGCTCGCTACACGTCGCATTGGCTGCATGAGATCGTCGATGTATGGCGAGAATGGAGGATGTACACGGAATCGAGAGCCACTCGGCGAGGAGCTTCTCGGCCGTCTCGTGGACCTGCTCGACGGGCACGGCTTCGTCGACCAAGTTGATCTCCTTGGCACGGAGCGCGTTCACTTGGAGGCCGAGGCCAAGCATCTTCTCGGTCTCGCGGTGGCCGATCGTGTTGAGCATCACGTCCCGCATCCAGAACGGCGCGACGATGCCGAGCTTGGTCTCGTTCAAGCCGATGAGCGGCCCGCCGAGTGCCATGACGCGAGAGTCGCAGCACATGGCAAGCATGCAGCCGCCCGCGGGGCTCTGGCCCTCGATGGCCGCGACCGTCGCGAGCGGCGTCGTGTACAAGCGGAGGCACGTGTTCTGGAACGCACGCCAGAATTGGCCAAGGCGCTTGGTCTACATGCATCGTCGTCGTTCGATGCGGCGTGGAAGGCTGCGTAGCCTACCTGCGGCTGGTACATCTCCATAATGTCGAGGCCGCCGGAAAAGATCTTGGGGTTGGTCGACGACAGAATCATGCCCCTAGTCCATGGCCATCAGGAGCCATTCCATCGTGCACGCCATGCGTACTTGATAGCCTTGTCCTTCTCAAGCGCTTGAATTGCCTCGTCGATGGCGAGAAGCAGCTACGCCAGTATGAGCCAAGCTGCGCGACGATCGCCAGTGTACCTCCATGCTCAACGAGTTGACGGGCGCGCGGTTGAGGCGCAGGATGGCGAAGCCATCCTTTTTCTCGACTGTGACGAGGCTGGGCGCAGACGACGAAGACATGGCGCGGGCGCCGCGGAGGCGAAGGCGAAGGGCAGAGCGGAGCATCGTGACCAACGAGGGGCTAGTTGGACTCTGTTGACAAAACAACAAGATCCGTCGAAATCCCAGGTTCAAGTGCCGGATACCACGACGTCATCCGGTATTCGTACCCATTATCCGTAAATCCTATGCAAGACCGTGCTCCACTCGTAGCGTCATCAGGTCGTGACGTGTGCAAGCAGACTCGAGCTCTTCCCGCAGCTTTGCTGCCAGCGCTACTGGTTGCCACGATCGCTTTGGACAACGACTGGGCTGCCAGGAGGGGACGCATTTCCCACATACATCACCTATTTGCCACATATACCACATGTTTATCTTG
>NW_008246074.1:298271-322210 GCF_000281045.1 Saprolegnia diclina VS20
AACGGTTTTGTGAGGATGGCGCGTCGCTGGCCGCAGTTTTCGCGCGCTTCACATGTGCGAATGTGATCCCTTATCGTACGTCGTCTTTCTCTGATGTGCCTCGGCTTTCCGCAGGGGAATGGAGTCGCGCCTTCCATGATGTTGGCTAGAGCTCGTCGATTCCATAAGACAAAACTAACGTTGTTGAGCCACTTGGAGCTGAGAGCACGCAACTTCTTCAACAGCCACTTACACTCGTATCATTCTATCGCTAGCAATCGACGCACACTACAGCACCGGTTTGTAGAGTGTAGCTGAACAAGTGCGTCCTTCGCAGCCGCAGTCCTGACATCGGCGCGCACGCGTTTAAATTCAACGTTGGCTTGCACTAAGCGTACCATGAGCAATCGAATACAGACAGAGTGTCCACATTGCGACGCTACCGGCGACACGGCATCTTGCTTGTGCGCCGAACGTGCCGTTGGCGTTTGAGTGGCACAGAATGTATGTCATGTCGAATGCTGGTCTTTTGGTTTCGGACCACACAGAAAGGCCACATCCCAATATGCCTCTCTTTGAACAGACGCTCCCGATCGACGCTGCCGCCGTCGCCGCCATCGTCGCGACGCACTACGATCTCTCGCTCGGCGCGCGCATCAAGGCCTCGCAGAACCACACGTTTCATGCGGTCGACGAGGCGACCGGCGCCAAGTGCGCGGTGCGCGTGACGCCCGACCCGACGGGCCGCCACGTCCAGCGCATCCGTGACGAGCTCACGTTCGTCTCGTACGTCGCCGGCGCCGGCCTCGACCACGTCTGCGCACCAGTGCCGCCCAAGGCACCTTCGCCGTCGCACCCGCTCTCGGTCGAAGTCGACGGCCTTGTCCTTGCAGTCTTTCATTGGGCGAACGGGTCGCCGGTAGACTTTATGGCGTGGCAATGGATGCTGGACGCGTCGATCGTCAAGGCGTGGGGCGCCTTCTTTGGCCACCTCCATGTCTTGAGCCAGCGCTTTGGCAACGAGCACCCGGAGGTAGCACTGCGGATTCAGCGCTACGATGCGATTCATGACGGCGTCCTCGCCGGCGCGCCGCTCAACGCGATCGATACCAGCCTCGAGGCGGACCCGTCGGCGTTTGGCATCATCCACGGCGACCTCAACTGCTCGAACTTTTTCCTCACGGACGCCAAGACGCTCTCCGTGTTTGATTGGGACCAGACCATGCGCGGCTGGTACATGTACGACCTTGCGCAAGCGCTGTTTGGGCCCATCATGCTCGCGGGCGCCGGCGTCCCGATCGCTGGCACGCCCGTGCCCGAGGCCAACCCGGTGCAGTACCAGGCGTGGATGCTCGAAGGCTACACGAGCGTGCGCGGCCCCCTCTCGGCGACCGACCTATCGCACTTGGAGCGCATGGTCGACCTCAAGCGTTCGTTCTACGAACGCTTTTGCCGTCGCGCGCTGGCCGAAGGCGACGTCCCACCCGACATGGCGCCGTTCATTACGTACATTGTGCAGTGGTTTGACAAAATGGCGGCGCAAAAGACGGCGACCAACTAGGTTTTTCTAACCCTAAAATTTGCTTCCTGGGCGGTACTAGTCGAAGCAGGCAAATACGCTCAGAGAGGCGAGACCCGTTGAAGACTAGACTGTCGATTGCATTTGATGCCAGAATAAAAGAATGCACTAGTAAGGTGCGTTTGTGGCCTTGGTACTAGTACAGCCGCCATGACTTTGATGCGAGTCGACATTCGAAAAGCCACTCGATTGGCCACGGCCGACCGTACCACCAAATTTGACAATATCGAGTGCCATCTCGTGCAATAGTTCAATTCTGTGCAACAGAAAATGAGCGAATATTCCACGATTAAAACAGGGGTTTCGGGAGCAACGACGATGTTGGTGCCGACACGGGGGCGCCACACAGACTCGGCTTGCGCAGTCGGAGGCGGCTCTTGACGTGGTGTTGTCGAAAGCCGTGCATGACGCGGCGATACAGTGTATTGCGCTGGATCGCGCCGTCGTCGAGGCTTCGTCCAAACCGAAGGGTTCGGTCGACGCGCTTGTCCATCTCTTGCGTGAGCGGGTCGACCTCGTCGTCTGTCTCGTCGACCGACTCCATGCGCCGGAGCCACTCGCGCCGCGCCGCACGCCGATGGCAGCCCGTGAGGCACCGAAAGATGCTTCGGGCGACAAAGAACAAAATGAGAAACGCCGAGAGCACAATCGCAACAAGAATGCCCGCCTTCATCGTCGTGATCACGTCCCAGACGAGCAGCATTTCGTTCTATACGTAGCATCCTTTGTTTATCTTTTGACACTAGGGCAGTGAGAATATTGTCGGTACCCGCAACGACAGATTCTCTTGGTACACGCCTTCGAGCAGCGTCATGTACTTTTCATTCGACGACGTCAAAAACTCGAGCTCCGAGTCGACAATGACGCGCTACGGCACAAAGAGTATCAAGAATCTATCAACCGAGTCGACGTACGAGTTCGTGCACGGCTTTGGTGAGATTGCTCATTTGCTCACTGAGGAGGGCGAGCTTGATCTAGTCGAACGCAGCGCTGTCAAGGACACTCCATTCTACACTGCACATACCTGCGCGTCCACCGCAGCGGGCTTGAGCGTCTCGGACACGGTGCGTTCGAGGCTGCTCTGGTTGGCTTCCAGGGCTTGGACTAGTCAGTAGTTGCATCAAACACCACCATCCACGAGCTCCAAATGTACTCTTCTTGGACATGCGAATGTAAAAGTTGTCGAGGCCCTTCTGCTCGTCGCCCGAAACGCCATTGCTGCTCGTGGAAGATGAGCCGTTGGTCGTCTTGCCATGCTCGTGGGCCTTGGTGTGGTTGGCGCTATCGTCGACGACGGTCGTGGCGGCTGGACTGTGGTTCTCGGGTGTGGTCTTGGTCGACGGGGCATGGCTTGCGCTCGTCGCATTGGCGGCCGAAGCGTTTGCTGGCGGTTGGTGTGCTGTCGTCGGCTTCTCGGTGGGTGGCGGCGATGTTGGCAGCGGCTCACACACCTCCACGTCCCACGGCAAGACGACGTCGGGCACGGGGCACATCGAGTCGAAGATCGTACTTGAGGTCGGTGAGGGAACGACCACCTCAATCGTCGGTGGTTCGATCGCTGGCGGCGCGAGAGTCGGCTCTTCGTGAATACTGCGCTCGAGCTGCGAGATAACTTGAGTAAACGTGCGTCCGTAGACCTTGATCTGGCTCATCGTGCAATAGTACTCGGCGCCGTAATGCGAGTTGAGGCGGAGCTTGAGGTACCGCACATGGTGCTTCTCCTGAAAGTGGAAGAGCTGGTCGCCGTTCTTGTGCAACGCGGTGAAGTGGCCAAGGACGACCCACGTATCGGTCGGGTAGTTGATGCTGCCAAGCACCTACCGCATGCCATGAGCCTCCACGAAGGATACGATGGACGGATTCGTACGAGGAATTCTTTGGTCATCGACGAGAACTTTTCGTAGTTGGCGATCGAGATCGCGTCGGCGTGGATGTCTTCCGAGAGCGAGATGACGATCCACTTCTTGTCGGCCGAGCACGGAATGAGCATGTACCGGTCCTTATCGGGCACGAGGAGGTTCACCGAGCCCTTCGTGCCCGGCGCATGGTCGAGGACCGTCGCGCCAGAGTCCTTCGACGCGTAGTTCTGCCGCTGGCCGCCATCGCTGTCTTGGACTTCCATCGAGTTGGAGCTCGGGTTGTACAGGCCGCGGTCGACCTCAATGTCGATCTCGGCAATGTTCTCGGCAATGTCCGAGGACCGCGCCGCAACCGCGTCGTCGGGCTCGGCGCGCTCGTGGTGCACCTGCGGCGACGGCGTGGCGGACCCACTGCTGCTGCTCTCGACCTCGCCGGGCGCGACGATGCCATGGGCGAGGGCCATGAGGAGGACGAGGCTGGCAGCCAGCACCAGGACGGGGCGACCGCGCATGCTTGATGCTTGCCGACGGGCCTATTTTTGTATCGCCGGGTCGATTTCCGCTGGATTTTGACCAATCAAACACGTGGAATCGAAACGCGGTGTCGCAGGTAGAGAAGAGACGCATGGGACGCTGCTGCTGGACGACGACGATGGCGATGACGACGACGAGCTCGATGGCTCATGCAGCGCCGAGCGAGGCGCGCTAGCATGCTGCTTGCAGGACCGGCGACGTCTTCTCTGCGTACCGTATCGGGCCAACTTGTTGAAGTTGCCTTGGTCACGTTGGGGATGGGCCTGGTTTCGTCGACGCCGCCAAGCGGCGCGGCCGTTGGCATACAGTACTCTGCGCGATGCGCCGGCCTCGACCAACGACACTAGCGTCTTGGGCGCATCATGAGAACTCCCATCCAACTAGATATGTCGGACCCAACCAGATCCAGACCACGGGTTGACCAGATGTGGCACTTTGCCAGATGCAGCCAACATTCGTACGGTGGCCTGTGTACACTGCTGCTCGAGCGCAGGACGCGGATGTGGGCGAGAGCGGGATGTCAGAAATAGAGTTTATGAACGGGTTCGGCAAGACGCCAGGTCATTGTGGCATGAGCTCCAGACGTGCGCGGACCCCACGACTCGTGTTTCCGCTTAGTCTTTGCGCGTCTTGAGCACCTTGGTGGTGACGCCGTCCTTGGTCCTACGCGACAATGGCATGATCAGCAAGAGCGAGACAAGGTGCCACAATGTACAAGATGTGGACGACACCGCCCCAGCCCGAGAGCGCGTCTCGGTTGCACGCCGACAAGAGGCACTGCGAGATGGTTTCAAAGAGGTCCTCGGGCTCCTGTTCAGCAGACGCATGAGTCCCAAGACGCATCTCGCGAGGTGGAAGGTACCAAGTCGGGGCGATATAGGGATTCGCACATGCCGTGCAAGGCTTCTTCCATTGTCCCTGCGACGACGTAGTCCTTCGTGAAGAGCTCACAGCCCAGGCAGTCCATGCTCGAAAGGAACGGCTTGTTCTCGGGCGTCAAGCCGGCGACGATGGGCTCGACAAACCAGGGGCCAAACCTGCGGTGAGCGCTGCAGTCGCCATGGCACGCTGACATGTACGTACCGCTTCTCGTACATCATGTTGGAGATCATGGCGCTGAGCGTCTTGGCCTTGATTTCGCGTTCCTCTTGCATCTTGTACATGTTGAGCTTAAAGCGGAGGAGCTGCGAGACGCTTTGCACGTCCGTGGCCAAGCCAGAGAGGCCGAGGAACGTCTTGTCGTTGAGGCGGAAGACCTTTTGGAAGTCGGTCGAGATCGTCTGGCCCTGCACGCCCATGCGCGTATCGCTAGTCATCGCAGGATAAGATTGCGGCACGAGGATGGTGCTCGTCGTACCAGGCAATCGCGACGCAGTCCTTGCCCGCCATCGCGATGATGGCGGCCCCGTTGTAGGCCATGATGCTCTACATAGGCCATGAGCCTCGGGTCATTGCCATAGCATCTGGACGACGCCGGCCTCGCATACCATGTTGCTCCGTCTGCGGCTCAGAAGCTTTGATTTCTGCGGCTTAGTTTCTTTGGCCGAGAACCTCTAGCAATGGATACCCCGTCGATCTTTCGACCGCAAGAAAAGCGCGATAAATGATAGCTTTAACGTATGGATCCAATCTCTCACACTATCAATGTATTAATATACAGTTTCAAAGGTTTTATTGTAATATAGTGTAGATCCGAGAATACTGTACTATAAGACCATTTACACTATATGAAGATTTTCACACACTATTCCACCGTCGATCGTGGCACCGCTTGGCAAGATCCCGCTCATGACCGCACCGCTCATGGAGTTCCATCCGTCCATGTCGCTCGAGCACCATGCTGCGCCGACGTCGATCATCAAGCAGCCATCGCCAGCCATAAGCTCAGGTAGGCGCTGAGCGGAAACGGTCATCACGGCCCACGCAGCACTTGCAGGCGCACCCGACCGTCCAAGCGCTCCCGATCCCGACCGCGTGTGGCACGACGTCAATGACGTACGCACGCCGATATGCATCAAAGTGCCAACGGCCCCATTAGACGCTTCATTCCCTTGCGGCGCTTGATGCACCGCTGGCGGCGGACGACAGCGCGGCCATCGAGAAGCTCCAGCAGCTCAAGAAGCTCCACTCGATCTGCCATATCCTTTCGCCCGCTGCCGCCCACGTCTCTATATGCACATAGCGTCCTTAGCACGATGCACACTCACGCGAGACGCATGTGCAGACGATCAAGCTCGGGCTTATGGCCGAGCGCAATGCGTATGTGGCCAAGCTCGTCGCACTCCAAGCGTACGTCATTTTCAGGATCGACCTGTCATTCGACAGCCCACGTAGGCACGCAAGGACGCTGGCCGCCGACTCGGTCGTCCGAACCACGCTGCTGCAGAGTCTGGCCAAGCTCAAGACCTCCATCCACCATCCTCCTTCCAACAACAGCACTTCTGGTAGTGCACATCATCATCACCACCATAGTTCGTCGACCGGTAAGAAGTAATTCGTCAACGAAACCTCATGGCTTGCATGGTCTACCTACTCTTGTGGGCTCATGCTGCCTCGTCATCATCGAGCGGCTCGCCATCGACATCGTCCAGCGGCTCGCCGTCCACATCGTCGTCGAGCGGCTCGCCATCGAGGTCGTCGTCATCCTGGTTGCCATCAAGAGGCATGCCATCAATGTCATCGTCCTCTCCGCCCATGGGCGCATCCGGCATCTCGTCCATGGGTGCGCCATCAAGGTCGTCGTCGCCCTGGTTCTTGGCGCTTGTGGGTGCTTTCGCGACGCTGGTGAAGCGCTGGAGCATGGCGAGGCAGGCGTACATGTCGAGCGTCGAGCCCGACGAGACAAGACCTGCTTGCTTGCACTTGCGCTTGAGGCGGTCCTCCGAGAGGTTCAAAATCTCGGGGCCCAAGACGCTGCGTGGGTCGACGTCGGACGGGTCCTTCTTGGCGAGGAATGTCGCGTTGAGGCCGAGGAGGTACGATGGCGGGAAGAGACTCCAGTTCTCCCACGCATTCAGCACCGAGAGCACCTACAGCGAGATTGATTATCCATACGGTCCATATCCAGCCACGCAACGTACCTTGTCGCGCATCAGATTGAACGACATACGGCCGACAATCGTTTGGTGCACGTGGTTGAGCACTTGCATGATCTCGGGAAGACACTCTTCAAACTGTGTTCGGTACAGCGACGCGTTCTTCTTCGGGGCGGTCGAGTTGTGCAGAATGTCCGAGATCACATACAGCCGCGCGACATAGGTCATGGGCGGCAGCAGCAACTTCTCGTCATCGTCAGCGGCGTACTCGACGCGGAACGCTTTGGCGACGATGCTCACAATGTCGACGGCGCACTCCGAGTGGTCAAGCGCGAACGCCATCACATCGCAGATCGCGTCCCGTTCCAAACTCACGTCTTCGAGGAGCTCGCAAAAGTCGTCGTAGCCGTCTGCGTCCAGGAGATTGCGCTGACGGCCCCTACACGTCAAACATGTAGCTCTGTCGACGGGGCAAGAAGAAAGCCTACTCTTCCTTGTCCCGCGCCGCCGCCAACTGGGCCCCGGTCATGACGGCACCCTTCTCTATGGTCGACAGATGACTTTGTGGACTGTTGGCATCCCGCGTGAAGCGGTGGTGCGTGCGGCGGGCTGGGCGCGGCGACCGCGCAGGACTCGGGCTCCGAGACCGCGGCGCGCCGTCGCGCACCGACGACGACGCACTGTCCCGCGGCGGCGGCGGAAGGTACACGAGCCCGTTCTCGCCGGGGATCGGGTCGCGGCCCCAGCGGTAGTCGTTCTCGCCGCGCCGCAGCGAGAGCACCTTCCACTTGTAGTAGTGAAACAAGCTCGAGTTGTGGTCGGTCAGAAACAGAAACCGGTCGTCCGGGCGCAGCCGCATCGCGTCTTCCATCTGCGGACCGCCTTCGGCCTACGAGACGATGTCACAAGCCATAGTCGGGGATGCTGACGTACGACGCACTCGGCAAACCGGTTGACGTATCGCACGGTATCCTTGTCCGGGAGCTCGACGATGATGGGCGGACGAGCGAAGGGCAAGCCGCGCGGTGGCCCCGACAATGGCGTTCCCGTCATCATTGTCGGACGCGGCGGCGGCGGTCCTATCGCACATTCGAGGATGACGTGGGCACTTGCGACGCGCGAACCTGGAAACGGCGGACGTGGCGGGAACCCCATCGAAGGCGGTGGCGGGCGCGCAAACATCGGTGGCGGTGTCATGAGCGGTCGCGGGAATGCCACGGGCGGCGCAAACATCGAGGACGGCTTGGGGGCGTCCATGCGGACGGCTTTGCCCCACCCGACCATGATCTCTTGCCCGTCCACCTACGGTCATGAGGCATCCGGGGTTTGGAAGAGACCCAACGTACAATGCGTTCGTTCAAGTGCACACGCGCGTCGTCGGCGTCGTCGCGTCGGCGAAAGCATACAAAGCCCGTGAGCCGGCCGCGAAGCCGCTCTTCGTCGTTGCGCGGCCACATGATCTTGACCGAGTAGATGGCGCCGTACTCTTCAAAGATCGTCTAGCAGGTGCCATGAGTATGCAGTGAGAAGAGGATGGCGGTCAACCCGGAGCGCATCTTCCGTGATCGTGGGCGGGAGGTTGCCGACGTACAGATTGGTCGTGTCGCCAACGCCGTCGTCGTGGGACCCGCCAATGTCGCGGTGGGGGTAGACGTCGACGGCCGGCGCGGGCTCAAACTTACTGCATTTGCGTCAAGCATTACCATTCAGCAAGCAGAGGAGGTAGTACTGTTCTTTGATCTCTTGGAGAAAGAGGTCCATCTCGCGGATCTTCTTGCGGGGCACGTCGACGACCGGCGGTTCGTCCTCGTCGTCCATCGCAAACGCAAAGGCTTTTGCCGACGTCGACGACGACGACGACTTGGCCGACGACGACCGCGCTGGTCCTGGCATCGGGCGGCGCAGCGGTGGCGGCGTCTCGTACCGCTGCGGCGTGTACGCTGGTGCGCTCAACGCGCCGGCTTGCACGAACGCCTGTCGCGGCTCGTGCTCGAACGAGGCAACGAACGACTCGTAGACCTTGGCGGCCTCCTCGTCCGCGATGCGCTTCTTGCGCTCCTGCTCCTCGCGCTCCTTGTCGAACTTGGTCTTCTTCTGCGTCGCCATCGAGAAGCGCGGGACGCCATCCTCCGGTCGCTTGGCCCCGTCCTCGTACAGCTTGCGCTTCCGCTGTCGCTCGTCGTCCATCGTTGGTCGCTTGATCTTTGGCCACAACTTCGTCGAAGCAACCAATGCCATTTCTGTATTCTATGACGTTCTATTTGAATCGCATTTAAATCATCATGTTTATTGGTGCCTTCGATCTTCGGTGCTACGCCCACAGCGGATCTTGTGGGCAACGTCGACCACGCACCGCCAGCTCGAGCTCGGCCCACTGCATTCCGCTTGCATGCTTCTCTTGTTATGCTTATTGGCAAGGCGAATGCTAGCGGCTTCACGAATAGCTCACGGACCCGCGGCGATACCCTTGGCCAGCGCGTAGAGCCCGGCGACGACCTCATTCCCCTGATGCCGGATCGTGCTCGCGGGTACGACAAAGTCGGTGCCTGCAATCTCGATCGTCAGCGACGGCTTGCGGAGCGTTCGCCAGCCATAGTCTCGAAAGGTGCCGACAAGCACTTGGTCGTCGAGCCGCTGCCCACTCGAGTAGTTGCTGCCCATAGCGCTTGCCACCGCACTGGCCAAGGCACGCATGACAGGCGGCGGCGCCGTGCGCGTGTCTGCATACGGGTGCAGCACCATGCCCGCGTACGAGTGTACATCAACGACGGCCAATAGCTGCGACTGCGTCGAGTTGAGGTACGCCGCTAGTGTCGAAGTTTCCATTTCGCTCAGCGCATGGGTGCCTGGATATGTGTCCGAGTCGCGCTGCACGCTGGCCGCCGTCGACCAGAACGGGTTGGGCCAGTTGCGGTTGAGGTCTACGTCGCGGCGGTTCTTGCGCCGATAACGCTGGTCCGTCGTCCACGTCGCCGTGTAGCCATCGACGTTGACGACGGGCACGACGACCACATCAAAGGGGAGGCCCGTCGATCCCGTCGTATCCAAGAGTGCAGCAATCACATAGACAGCAGTAGCAGCGGCAATCCACTCGCGCGCATGCTGCGTGGCTTGGACGTAGAGCGTCGATGCAGCCTGCGCCTGGGATGGTCGACCGCCGGACCGCACCTTGTACGCACGTATCGCCTGCCCTACGGTATGCGTCAAGCTACGACTGTCGCTTGCGCAAGAGTTGTCTTACCGCTCGTCGCAGAGCCCACTGGAAACGAGGTCAGCAACGTGGGATGACGAAGTTGGAGCGCCGACAAGAAGGCGTCCATGTGCGAGAGCGGGCGGAAGCACTCGAAGAAACCACTCGCACGGAGCGAGCCTGTCGCCAACGAGCCAAAGCCGTGGGCCAGATGGCACGCCTCGTTGGCGACAACGTCCGCACTCGTCAGCGCGTTGGCCATTCCCGCGACAAGAGCCGCACAAAGCATCGCTGCTATGGAATGAGCCATTGTTTCACTGGGTTTTGGGCGCGAGAGAAGCGCCACTCGGTGATGGCTACCGATGATGCTCGGTCCCCCGCCATCTCGCTTGCGGCCGAGGACAGTTGCGATACTAGATGTAGACTCCCATCACTCGTTGCCAACCAATCTCGCGCCTGCTGGTCGAGTTCCTCGAGTGCCCACGCAATAATCAAACATCAAGATCGCTTAGTCGCCTTCCAACTCGGCAAGTTGCGCCTCATAAGCGTCCAAGTCGGTGGCGACGCAGACCGAGAGAAGCTCAGCGAGATGGTGCTGCAGAATGCGGTTGCGCATATCCACAAGGACGCGGCTCGTTCTATCGACGCTGGCTTCGGTGCGCACCAAGCGCTTGAGGAGCGCGGCCAGCATCGCCTGCGAAAGCATTTGCTCGCATGCATCCTGCACCGCATCAACGGCCATGAGCCCGACGTCACGTAACATGAAGACGACTACCTGGAACAGAATGCGGTCGCCTTGCTGCGCCAAAAGCTGCAGCATACTTGAGAGCAGCGCGTGATTCAGCAGGCTCGTCGAGGCATCTTCGATGAGCGCTCGATCTTTCACCATCAAAAGAACAGCGTTCGCGTCTCTGGCCTCCTCGACAGCAACCGTGGCCATCTCTGAAAGCAATGACGGGAGCGTCTAGCATCGTCATACGATGACGGATGACAAGGACACGTGGCAGACCTCGGCGCACACGATAGACCACACGCTGTGGCACTGCTCGTCGTGGTGCGCGCTAAGTACAACAGAGCGCAATTCGTCCATCAGCAGCGCGGCGTAGACACTGGACGCGTCCGTGTCCGTCAAGTAGGACGTCACCAGGTGCGCGATGGCTAACAAAGACACGCACTAGACAGTGGCATGCAAAGGCGCCGGCCTACTCTCGTGGACCACGTCAAGAAGTCGCGGCCGCAACAGGTCCGTGAGCAGGGCTTCCATCAACGACTCGAGTGGGTCCTCGTCTGGTACTACCGTCGTTGTGGTCTGCAGGAATTCTTGGACCAGACGCTGGATCGTTGTCTGCAGGTGATGGATACACGCCTGGTCAGATCCAGTGTACGATTCTCAGAGGCGACCTACGTGCACAATGTCCAAGAGGAGCGAGCGCACGGCGCTATCGAGGACGTCGCCGTAGACTGCCTCCACTGCCTCCTTCTGTCGTGGTGATGCCTGGACGAGGAATGACGGCCATACTGCGTTGATGCGTTGCTACCTCGATCGCTGTTGTTTGCGATGTAAAGAGCTCGATCAAGAGATCCGGGATGAGCTCGGTGCGAACGACTTCATCGACGAGGTCGTTCATGGCGGCGACGACACGCAACGACTGGTCCCGTCGCGCTGCTGCGTGTCGCTCCCGCACATGCGCTCGGCGTCGTAGGAAGCTCCGCACGTGGCCCTAGCACCGACCGTTGACGTCGGTATGATAGGCATGAACGCACTTGGATTACACGCGCTGCCCAGTCCTGGAGCACGCGCGTCGTCCGGAGATTGCCAATGCGGTAGAGCGGACCTGGCGCCAGGCCCCTGGTTCTTGAAGCCAGCGATTCAGTTGTTGCGGTTGCGTCGTCGCGCCTCGCCGGCGCCAAGAGAATCATATCGCGCGTGCCATGCTCGCGAAGGCGAAGGCCACCGGCGTTTGGGACACCGCGGTCGTTTGCATCGTTGCTTGTTCTTGGCGTCGTCGATCGACAGCGCTGCGCGTCGTGTAGCCTGGCTATTATTCCATGCGCCATCTTCATCGCCATCCATATCGCACCTTCCATGCCGCATGCAGGCAGTGCGTCGAAGCCGCGAAGGATGCGGCGCGGGATGGCAGACGCGGGCGGCGACGGGAAGGCGGACGCGGGCAGCGACGGCGGCGCAATGTTGGTCGACCGTCTGGCAACCAATGGCAGCCAATCGAATGGCGTGCTCAGCTATATTTCAGCCAATCAAAACGCGACATGCGCGCCCCGAACGCCGTTGAAGCTCCTCGCCCAATCTCCGCTTCAAGGAAAAATAAAAATAAAATAAAATCACCGTAAAATGATGATCATCAATCAACACCACGCGCGATGTGGCAGAAGTTGGGTTCTGATTTTATTAAATTCAGCGTCATAAAATAACGCAGTCGATGGACACGGTCGAGCTCTGACGCAAAACAATAAAATACATACAAACACCAAGTGCATGGTGGCCGCACCGATGTGTCCAGCGTGCTACTTTATTAAATGGAAACATATTTTAATACTACTCGACGCTCCACCTGGATGGAGACCGATTGGTTCCTGGGACAACTTCAACTGTACCTCACCTGTGATTGGCTATTAGTGAGCACCGGATGGGCGTGCGGCGTGCGTTCTCATTGGCTGAAATGTAATTTTCGTATTTTTTTCGACGTCCCATACTGAAATCAAGTCTATTTGACGTCCTTGAAGTTCCGGGCATATCTTTGTCCGTCTGAGTTTAAAACACGCGAGCCCGTTTTGCGATCTTGACAGTTGGCAACTTGCAACAACTAACCTTCTTCCAGCAACAACCTCATGGTCACCGTCGTCCGTCGCCCTTGCGCCTTGCCGCGCCCGACGTACGAGCCGGTCCGCCCGCCCGCGCCGTCGACCGTCATCGTGCTCGACTGGGACGACACGCTCTTCCCCAACTCGCACCTCACTCGGCGCAACTACCCGCTCGAGGAAGGCTGCTTTGTCTTGACGCAGCATGACCATCTCCTGCTCATGAAGCTCATCGACCTCATCGCCGCCTTCTTGGCCTCGTGCATTGAGGCCAACCGTGCCTGCATCATTATCACCAACGGCGAAGCGGGCTGGGTCGAGGCATCGTGCGCGCGCTTCATGCCCTCGCTGCTGCCTCTTCTCTCGAACATCCAGATCGTCTCGGCGCGAACTGCGTTCGAGGCCACGTACCCGGTCGACGAGTGGAAGGTCGCATGCTTCACGTCGGAGCTCGCTAAGATCATGGGCCAGAAGAGCCATGCGCAGCAACACATCATTTCGATTGGCGACTCGCACTACGAGCGCGTCGCGCTCCAAGCGTTCTCATGCAAGATGCCCTTGGCGAAGACCAAGTCGGTCAAGTTTGTGCACGTGCCAAGCATGGAGGACCTCATCCGCCAGGTCAAGCTCATCCAGACGTACCTCGGCCATCTCTGCACGCACCCGGGGCACCTCGACTTGATTCTGTCCCATGACCTCCTCCGCGATGTTGCGGTCTAGAGCGTGTATTATTATTCTTTTTACTTTTTTAATTTAATGATTCCGGAACATTCATTTGCCACCGCGTGTCTTTTTCCCCTCATGTGAGTTTTCTCCCACGGACAAAAAACACGCAACAAAGAATACGACAACCTAGATATTTATTCCAAGGGACAAAACCACGCTTCATTTCCCACACGTGGAAAACGCAGCATGTGAAAAACCTACGCCGCCGAGTCGGCCTGACGACGATGGATCTCATGCGTAAAGAGCTAGCAGCAGTAAGAAGAGGATACGAATGGTCGATCTACCTGGCAGGCCTGGGCGTACTCGGCGTTGTTGGCGAGCCCGAGGCTCTCAAAAGCCTGCGGCTGGTCCGTCTGCAGGGCTATAACAAGAAGCATGAGACGTCCACCTCGCCAGGTCGCAAATGTACCATGCATGGTCTGGAGGAAGAGCGCGAATTCATCAATGTTGTCTATTCTGCTGAAGTAGTCCTTGTCGTCGTCGTCAAAGTACGCGTCCGAGCCGCCCTAGATCGAGTTTGCACCGTTGGCGTACTATCAATGTATCAAGCGTACCTTGCCGAGATCGCGGAGAATGCTCGCGTACTCTTCTTCCTTGAGCGACGTGTCGGCGTCTTCGCCCGAGTCGTACCCGCCTTGGTCAATGAGTGCCTTGAGCGTCTCGTCGTTGCGGTCCTGGTACGACCGCAGTCCGTCATCGGTCGAGTGGCGGCTTGCCTCGACAATGTGCGTGAGCTTTTGCAGCACGAGCATGACAATGTTGGCAAATTGCGCCTGGATACAAATGATCCAAGATGATCCAAGATGGTATCCAACATACCTGGACGACAGCCGGGAGCTCGGCCTGGGGCACGCGGAGGAGCGAGACCATGCCGAGTACAAACACCTTTTGCTCCGAGTAGCGCGTGCGCACGTCGGCATTCCGCAAGAGCGAGTTGAGGACCGGGTCGACGACCGTCATCTTGTCGAGCACCGAGAGCGTCAAGGGCACACTGTAGTGCAGCGCCGAGAGCACGACCCCGAGGAGCGACGTGACGACGCGCGTGTCATGCTGCGGCGTGCGGCTGAGGCGCATGCACACGAGCTGCAAACACGGCGGCACAAACATATCGATGCCGTCGCAGTTGAAGAGGATGCAGTCCATGGTCTGGCACGCGCCCCAGACGTCTTCTTCGTCGACCTCGGGCTTGTGCAAGAGCTTGCGCACAAAGTTGAACACGAGCTCGAGGTACGAGATGCGCTTGACGCCGGTCGGCAAGTTGACTTGGAGCACGCCTTGGAGGAACCCGTTGGCGTCGCGGCCAATGACGCTAAAGAGGACAGCGACGAACGAGTGCATGTACTCGCTGCCCCACGCGTCCGCACCGCGGAAGAGCGACGGGAAGAGGAGCCACACTTTCGGGTGGATCGACTTGGAGTAAAACGTGATCGACTTGACGATATCGAGCGCCGGTTCGACAAAGTCAATGTAGCTGTCCGAGCTCAACAAGAGGTGAAGAATCGGAATGAGCGCGTCGAGGAGCGGTTCGAAGAGCTCCGGGTGGTTGTAAATGCTCATGAGCACCGTGTTGATCGTGTCGAGGCACGACGCGGCCGTCAAGCACGCGTCGTCTTCGTCGTCTTCCGCGTCCAGACACTGCTTGAAGCGCTGGCTCAAGCGCAAGACGAGCTGGACCGCGTACGGACCCATTTCGTCGCAAAACTGATCGATGAGCTGCTCGAGCGCCAAAATGACTTCGTCCGAGAAGCCCATGTCGTCCATGATCTTGAAGAATTGCTCGAGGACCGTCGGCAGCACAGGGCGAAGCACATCGAGCACGATCGTCGTGTGGTTGTACATGACAAGGTGGCGAAAGCTCTTGGCGGCTTCAATGCGCACGGGCAAATCCGGGTCCTGGAGCGTTGCGAGCACACAGCTCACGAGCTGCGTCATGGTCGAGTCTTGAAACACGAGCTTGGTCATGTAGTTGCGCGATACCATCTTGGTCGCACGGAGACGCATGTACCCCCGGGGGCTCTGGAAGGCCGGGAGCACATGCGCAAGCACGATCGACTCCATTTGCGACTGGTGGGCGGGCGACAGCGTCAGGAAGGCATCGAGGGCACCGAGTGCATGCAAGGCGGCCTCTTTTTGGATCCAGCCGTCGTCGTCGTTGGCCGGCGTCACGAGAATGTGGTTGTAAAACCCGAGCACTTTCGAGACGCAGTGCTTCCCGCGCTTGGTGCAGAGGTCCGAGAGGAGCGTCTCGGCCGCATAGACCGGGTGGAGGTATTCGCCCATGACGTCGTTGGTGCGGCGGACGTATTCTTGCGGGTCGGCTTCGTACACGGCGAGGTCGGACGGCGTGAGACACATGACGGGGTGGAGGACCTTGAACAGCACAAAGTCCAGATGCGGCAACAGCTGCTGGTACGACGCGCCCGAGATGATGGCTTCTTGGAGGTACACGAGGCAGAGCTGGACGACGCGGTCCGGGCAAAAGTGGCCTTGCGGACGCAGCGCCAGCGTCTCGAGCACCGAGACGAGCAGATGCGGCGCGATCGTCGACCGAAAGAACGTCGCCATCTCCTGGGACGCGGTTGCATGCTTGGGGTTGCCCCACGACGTGTAAAAGCGCGAGATGATCTGGATACCCCACTTCTTGGCCTTCCACCACGGATGGCGGTGGCGCGTCTCTTCGTCGTCGGGCGATGTGGGCCCCGGCAGCTCGGGCATGGGCTTCGACATGAGCGTCTTGAGCAGTTCCATCCAGCCCGTCATCTCTTCGGTCGTCAAGTATGGCGGCAGCGTGCACTGTACGCATGACCAAAAGATCTTGCAGATCAAGTGCACCATGTGCCCCGCCTCGATCGACGGGTTACTACAATCGCGTTCTGAGATGACGACAAGAAAGACTTGGAGGACAAGGAGGTCTACCTCAAGAGCTGCTGCAGCATCGTACGAAGGAGCGGGAACGTCGCGACCACAATCACGTTGAGCGTCTCGCGTTGCTACATACCACCATGTGAATCATCCGAGCGTATAGGAGAAGAGCGTACCGTGGGCGGTTTGTACTCGTAAATCTTGACGACCTTGCGGAGGGCGAGCAGCGCCTACCCATGTCCTCGATGCATCCAAGCGCATAAGCTTCACGAGACGTACGTTGCAGATGCGGTGCGGGTCGCCGCACTGGAGCGTCGCGCGAATGTCTTCGATGAGCGTCGGCCATCGCTCCTGCATCATGCGCGTTCATCCCGCGGCTATGAACCTGAAAAGACACGTACAGGAAAGTCTTGGCGCGCGATAATGTTGACGGACTCGACCATGAGGTTCTGGATTGAGTTGACGTGCGAGTCAAAGAGGCCTTGGAGGATAAACTTGCGGTACTCGTCCTTGTCGGCGTCCGGGAAGACGGCCTCGGGCTCGACGGGATGGCAGTCGCTGTCGTGGCCCCAATGGCCCTGGATGAGGTTCTTGAGCAAAATCGCCGCCGCCTGCTGGATCTCGCGCTGGACGTCCGGCCGCGTTGCGAGCTCCACGAGCAGCACGACCGAGCCGCGCACGCTGTGGAGGCCGCTGATGGCCGCCTCCGCCGCCGAGCGCGCGCCCGCGTCCTCGCTAAAGGTGTGCAGTAGGATGTTGTGCAGCGTCGCCGAGTCCATATCTTCCGTCGTCAGTCTTGGGCGTCGGCCGTGGGGGCGAAGTCGGATCTTGCGGCCGGGGCACAATATATATTGAATATATTGGATTCATGGACCCGTTCGGGCGGCTCGATTCGGTGGCTCAAAACCCGCCAAATGCGATCGCCACGTGGCCCCATACAAACCGCAAGTCAAACGCCGATCTCGAATTCGGTTGCCAGCGAGTGCAAGAAGGGAATTGCCCGCTTGATCGCACCCAACTTGTCGGACCAGCCTGTGCTGGCGGGAAGGAACCAGAGCTTGCAAGCGGCTGACGACTCGTTCTTCTGCACACCACCCACTGCATCCGACCCCGCGTCCTTGGCGGCCCTCTCTAACGTAGTCATATTGGATCGCCCCATCCAATATTCCAATATTATGTGGTCGGGCGATGCAACCTGAAGTAGGTAATATAGTTGGGTTTTTATGGGACCTCGTGGTCGTTGACACGTAGTGTACAGTGCAGCAGTAAGAACTTGGCGTGCGCCTAGGACGTTGCGTCCTAGCGTCGATCGAGGATGTTAGTGGTATCGCCACGGTGCCCCGCCTGTCTCGCCTCGGTGGTCGCTGAGATCTGAATGGCTTTGCCAGTGGATGCGACGAGCTGTCGTGGATCGTCTGGCGAGTTGGGTGGAATTAGCCGCTTGAAACCGCGCGCCAGCGTTTCAGAAAGGCCGAGCACATGGGCCGGCGCCGCACCGTGGTCGCGCCCGAAGGCAAGCGCACGAGCCTCGTGTACACCAAGCCCATAATTGTGGCGCCCGTCACAGCGCCCAAAGCGCCGGCCGCCGAGCTCGACATGGGCGAGCGCAAGCGCCAGCTCGTGGCCAACGTCCCGATCCTGAGTACGACCATATCCGCTTCGGCGATGCTGCGAATGACGATGACATAGCCATGGCGATCGCATCTGGGACGCTGAGCACGCAGCTCATGGACGCGCTGACGCCACTGCACTTTGACAACGGCGTCTTCATCGTACGGCAAGGCGAGAATGACACGGACATCTACATCGTCGAGAGTGGCACGGTCCAGATCACGCGCGCGCGGCTCAAGAAGCTCAACAAGGACGACCAGCAGCAAGTGTCGACGCGCACCGAGTTCGAGTACTTTGGTACTCTTCGGTCTCAACTCGTGGACATGACCTTCTCTCGACGCTAGGCGAGTCGGCCTTTGCGTACGCGCTCTCGGTGCAGCGCACGGCCAACGCGATTGCCGTCGGCGATGTCAAGTGCTTTGCCATGTCGCTGCACCACTGCAATGTGTACCTCGGCGCTGTCCGGGATCTCATGCGCTACCGCCTTCAGATGCGCGAGAACGGCGTGCTCGACAACCTCAACGTCTTTTCCGCGCTGACGCTGCCCCAGCGCGGCCGCATGCTCGGGCTCTCGACGCTACGCGCGTACGAGGATGGCGCGTACGTCTGCAAGCTCGGCGAAATGGACGACCAGTACTTTGTCCTTGTCGAGGTAGATGCGTCGACCATTGCGAGTGGTTTGGCCAGCGATACGTGCGCAGGGCGAAGCCAAAATCTGCATCCGGCCCAACGGCGTCGAAGTCGAGCTGCTTCGAAAAGTGTCCTTCCAAGGGTTTGGGGAGATGGGCCTCTTCGGCAAGCCCCGGACGGCCGGTAACAAGCATGCGGTCCGTTCAACATGTCTCATAGTCGCGCTAGATGTCATTGCGGTCGGACCCATCGTATGCATCATCATGAACCGAGAGAGCTTTGTGAAAGCGCAAACGGGCGGCGCGCACGACGCCGATGGCGGTGTCATGGCGACGACCGTCTCGAACGAGTGGAGCATGTTGCGGCGGCTCGAGGCCATGCACAGCAACCCGCGGGTCGTCGAGCACCTCGTCAAGCTCGTGCGCAAATTCCAGTCGATTCAAACGCAGAAATTTGCCGGCAAAACCATGTACACCGACTTGTACCGGCGCGTGTTTGCCAACCCACGGCTTGCGCTCGGGTTTCCGTCGATCTCGAACCGCATCGACTGGTTCGACCCGATCTCGGCGCGCAAGGTCATTCGCTTCGAAACCAAGCGCATTCTCAACACCGAGCCGTCGAGAGATCGCCCGCCGGACGACGTCGCCTTCCTCGGGCGGCTCGCCGAGACGTCGACGCTCCTCGAAAAATTTCGCACCGACGACACCAAGCGCGACGGCAAGTTCCTCATGGCGGCGCAGCTCGCGCGGCTCATGGAATTTGCGATCGTCCGCCGTGGCAAGTACATTTTCAAGCAAAACTCGATCGAAGGCAAGGCCTACATGGTGCTCAGCGGCGACGTCAGCGTCGTCTTTGAGGACGGCGATGGCAGCGTCGGCCATGTGGTCGCGACCTTGACAGGCGGCGACAGCTTTGGCGAGCTCACGCTGGTCACCAACATGCCGCGGTCGGCGTCGGCGGTCGCGGCCACCGACGTCGAGCTCATCGTGCTCCAGCGCCGCCACTTTGCGCGGCTCCTTCCCGGGTTTCGCATTCGGCATTATATCATTGAGCGCGCCGATTACCTCCACGAGCTGTACCCCAAGGCCGACCACAAAGCGTGCATCCGGGTTGCGTTCGATATGACCGAGGGTACGTACCACGCGCAGCACATCTTCCTGCGCCACGGCCACCACGCGCCCAGCTTCTTTCTCCTCCTTGCGGGCGTTGTCGGAGTCTACAAGCCGGCGCCAGATGACAGTCGGGGTGTCGTGCACGTCGGGAGCCTCGGCCCTCAGCAGTTTTTTGGCGCCAGCGTCTTTGCGCTCCATGATACTGAAGACGCAACGTACATGGCGACAACGACCGTCACGGTGCTCGAGCTTAGCGATGCCAAGGCGCGCCGCATGGACCTGCACATGATCCAAGCAACGACGGCAGCGTTGACGGCGCGGGCCAACTGGGAGACGTCGGTCGTCGCCAGGACAACGTCGCCAGCTTTGGTGTTTGACCCGATCTGCCCGTGGGCCTTTCTGGTGAGCCCGTAGCGACGCGCGTCAAGGGTGCGAGACGTGTGTATAGGGCGACGACAAGACGCAGCTCCAGCACCAAGTTGACAATTTGCTAGACGCCGCCCGCACCGAGAGCGGCGGCGTGCAGTGGGCGATGACGAAACAAAAGAAGAGCCAAAGCGAGGTTCGAAGTCCACGCGGAACACGAGACAAAGTACCGTGGAGCGAGCCCGTGTTTCCGCTGCCAACCAACGACTCCAAGAAGCCGCTCCTTGGGTCGTTTCTTTCGCGGAAGCTCCAGAGCTACCAAATGGTGACGGCGGTCGTGCCGGTCAAGCGACTCCTCGCGCCACTGCAAGCACCGATCGAGATGCCATCCAGTCCGGCGACACCACGCATCGCCAAGCACCACCACCGACGGGCGTCCGTGCCATGGGCCATGGCGGCTGAGAAAGCAACGTCGGCGCCCGAGCCCGAGGTCGACGAGACGGATGCGGACGACGACGAAGACTACGTCATCGACTGGAATACCGACGACTGCAGCGACGTGTGGAAATTCGACCGCGTGCACGATGACAACTTGTATTTATAACCGTCCGAGATCGATACATTGATAGTTTTCCAAAAAGATCAGCCACATGCGAGATCCGGGCCCCAGGGAACACGCGTTCCTTCTCCTATCCCTTCTCTGTCCCGACGGTCGAGAGCCTGGTCGTCGTGAGCTCGTGGTTTCTGAAGTTTGGGCACTTGATAGCTTGATACTAGTGTATATATATTCACGTGATGAAGGTGCGTAGGAATGGCAGGATAAAAGCCACGCAATAGACAGAGACAGACAACGATGACGCGCTACCACTGAAGCACGGGCGGCAAGTACTTGGCACAGAGGCTCTGATAGTAGGGCAATGCCGCGTCAACGTCGATAGCGTCGAGGTCGCATGCCGTCGGTGGAACCCGACCATAGTGCAAGCCGCGCAGCTACAAAGTATCATTGTATCAATATCAAAATTCGAAGAAACGCTGCAATTACCATGTCTTGGACGTCCAGGTCGTCGGGCGTCGCGAGGTCGGCGTACGCATCGTGTTGGTGCCACACGTGGCACGAGAAGAAGCGCAGAAGCGGCAGCGCCTCGTCCGGCAGCTGCGTCTTGTTCCCAGAAAGCACAAGGAACAAATACTCTTCCGGTGTCCACGGCATGACGACCTGGGCCATCCCTGCGCCGGCTTCGTACTTGGCTGCTGGCGTCTTGTGGTCGGCATTGAGTGCGTTGAGACTCGGGTGCGCGATCGTGTCGGGAATCGGCACGCCCATGACCCACGTTGACGTCTCGTCGAGCCACCGCGTGGCCGAGATACCGCGCAAGACGACGCTGTCTTGGTCGTCGGACCAGAGCAGGAAGAGCATGCCCAGGGCGCGCCTACTCGCACGATATCACTACCGGAATACCATCGCATATGCCACGTACAAAAACACAAGCAGTTGCATCCAATCGGGATGACCCTCGGCGCGAATGGCGTTGCCGTCGTACAGCATGTGCTTCAACAGTTGACTCGTGGCTGCCGCACCCGACTCGCCGTTGAGGCGGAGCAGCGCCTTGCATGCATCGTCGATCGAGAGCGCGTCGTGGTGGAGCCCCGCAAACATGGCCGCCTGCGCTTGGGCAAAGCGCATGGTCTGGTACTTGCGCAGGAGCTTGGCATGCACCGGCGTGGCCTGCGTCTTGTCGCACGTGAGCATGCTGATCGCGTCGCCGTCCCACGCGATAGGCTCGGCCGAGATGGTAAGGCCGCGAGCGCTGTCGAGCCCGAGGTAGTTGCCGTGGAAGCTGCGCAGCGCGACGCCGCCTGACGTGGGATGCGCGAGAACGTCAAACGTCTCCCATGTCGAGTTGACAAAGCGGTCGGCGAGGACGTTGCCGATGGGCTCGACGCAGAGAAACTTGCCGTGCGCACTGCGTAGCGAGATGGTCCCGCCCTTGAGCGTCGAGTTGGTCGAGCCGAGCAGCATGGTCTGCCAGAAGGCGTCACGGGACTTGCCCGTGGTCGTGTCGATCATGCCGTCTTCGGACGCGACGACAAAGACGCCGTCCATCGTCCGCAGCGAGATCATGCAGAACGAGTGCGGACCCATGGACTCGAGCGGGATAGGCTCCTTGGCCTATAGAGAGAACCATGACGATGCGAAGATATGCTTCTACGTACGTGAAGCGGCAGTGCCATGGGCACCTTCCGGAAACTCTGCGTGTCGTTGTACAGGAAGAGAATCTTGGCGTTGGGCTTGACCGTGAAGCCCCACGTCTCGTAGAGGCCGACGAGCTTCTTATGCCTGCAATCGCATGAGCCTCGTAATGGCCAAAGTGGAGGAAGGTATATACCGGCGTGTGTCTTCTTCGGCCTCGAGCACGAGCTCCGTGATGTTGCGCGCTTGCAGCGTCGCTGTCGTCGCGAGGAAGAGTAGCTTAGAGAGGCCCATGTTGCGGTAGTTTTGGTTGATGTCGATGACCTTGATGTGGGCAGAGTGGTTGGCTTCAAGCGTAAAAATGAGCTTCCCGATGGCGCCGCGCCGCGTGTCGGTGAAAAGGACCCACTTGAGCTCCTTAGCGCGGACGTCCTCGGAGAACTGGAGCCGGAAGCACGCGCTGCTGCCGTCGAGGACCTCGCGCAGGTCGACCTGCCCGGCGAGACGGAGCGGCTCGTCCTGGTTGCTGCTCATACTCACGAGTTGGGAATTTCTTGTCTCGTGCGCTGGCCAGCGCGAGCTTTTATTTCCAAAATATCGAAGGAGTATAGAAACCTCAAGCTATAAAAAAGATCGATCGAAAGTTTAAATAGAGCCAATCGAAAAAGCTCTGGGAATGACAGGTGGTCGCATTATGGCCAATGGCATCGCTTCCTTTTCGATAGTTCAACCTGGTTCTTACTCGGAGCAAGCCATCAAAGCGGTGGCATCACGGTCGCATGCATGTACCCTTGTGGTAGAACGCGCAGGCAGCTAGCTGCTTCAACGGGCGCTGTCGAGCATATAGCCATTGTATGCATGCCTCACGATTGGCTATCTAGTCCATCTCAGCGTTTCACTGGTTCGGTGCTGGCGGCCAACGTTTGCACAACCACGAACGTCGACACGACGGCCATCCGCGACCGCGACGAGGCTTGTCGAGCTGCAACGGCTCTCCTAGACTGTCCGACTAGCAAGTACTGAGCGTAAGTTTACTAGTACATCAACCATGGAGATACACAACGTCATGCAAGCGCCGCAGACGTATCCGCACTAACTCATAACTAAATGGACGCACAACGCGTTGCTCTCAATGTTGATAAGGTGGTACGTTGGTGTCGATCTAGTTAAGCAAAGAGCCAAATGTGCAGTGTGTTGCGTGTCGGATATACTCCTACAGACACAGTCCTCCTCGTCGACCGCAAGAGGAAGACTCGAAAGCTCATTGTCTGTCTCCGTCAATGTCGCTCAATTGAACACTCCTGTAGAATCTGTCGCATACGCAGCTCCACTTTGATCAACAACGATCGTTTCTTCGGTGATCACTGATGGCATTTGCACATGTGACGTCATGCCATTTCCAGTGTAACTATATTGCGGCGGGGTAAACATGTGGTGGAACGTATGCT
>NW_008246074.1:323240-325573 GCF_000281045.1 Saprolegnia diclina VS20
GGCGTTCTACAACATGTGGAAGATCTGGATGCGCCGACATCCACGATCGATCACTTCACAAGTGGTTGACCAACTCCCGAGAACTGCCCACCCACCCACGCCCCGCCCGCGAGTCGACAAACGAGCAAGTGGCATGGGTCAATAATAAAGAGGGTGTATCACGACCCGTATTTAATTAAAAAATTACGGCAGAGCGCCCAGCGAAGTCCAATACAAATGCCTGAGGAAGCGCAAGCGCCGAATGCCTCATCCGGATAATGATTATTTGGAGAATTTTCATTAAAATGGACTGGGCGCCGCGGATCGCTGCATGGGTCTACGTGCGTATAGCACTTGGAACATAGCTTTTTACGGCGCACGAAGATAGCTTATGCATGAACAAGCATTTACCGTATCGATAAGGCTTCTAAACGCGCGAAATGAGTTACTACATGCTACGTATGTCCGCAAATAGTGCCAAGTTGACCTGGCCTCGGATACACAAACATAAATATGAGGGTGACCGAGAGTCCGTCCCAAAACGAGACTTTGCACGCACTTCTAACACATCGTCGTGGATGTGTGTGCGAAGTTTCGTTCCCAACAGAGCTCCCACACACCCCCATTTACGTTGCCAAAGACAACAAATACTATGATTTTGGACAAAATGGACTCGTAAACATGAGAATGGGGGTGACCGAGAGTCCGTCCCAAAACGAGACTTTGCACGCACTTTTAACACATAGTCGTGGATGTGTGTGCGAAGTTTCGTTCCCAACAGAGCTCCCACACACCCCCATTTTCATCGCTACGACAAATTCTGGATGCGTGTATTTAGTCAACATATCAGTGATTGTCAGGCCTTGTGAGCGCTGGCTGTCGAAAGCTATTCTTGTATATTACAGTGTTTTCGTTTTTGATACAGTGGATGCCAAAATCCTGTGTGGAGCCGGTTTCCTCACCGAACCCAACAAATGTATTGGGCAAACAACTGGAGCCTCAGCCGCAGGATTCGCCGATTTTTGTATGGCGTGATCAGGGATGGTGAGTGAATACCAGTTGAGTCGCGTTACCGACTCATGAGTCGATTCACTCAGAGTGAATCGCTATTCACTCAGGCACCTTGTTGAGTGAGTGCTTATGAGTGGGTTGAGTCACCCACTTCGAACCCCGGGATGGCGTGGCATTTTAGCGTATTTAAGGCGCATTTAATATCCGGAATTAAAAGCAAGACATCGCTAGACCGCATGATGCGTCATAGACACAACAGTTGAGATTTCAGAATGGATCCTTGCCAATTCTCTACAAAGTGCACTGGACGGCAATTGTCGGGTGTACGAATGGCTGAGGAGGGAACGCACGCGTGTGCCTTCAGCAAAGACCCAACCAAATTTGTTCCATGGCGACCATCAACGCTTCCAACGTTTCCAACGCTCCTGTGTCGGCCAACGCTCCAATTCTCGAAGAGATCAAGGACCGGACCTCATGGGTTTGGGAGCATTTCGGCAAGTACGAGCGTGTGCCAAGCGAGAACGACAAAGCCGCCGTTTACGACTACGTATGCCGCGTGTGCCTGAGCAACAAGAGTAAGTTTAGCGACTGTATCGTCGCCCTCTACGAGGGGAGTGCGTCGAATACGCTCCGCCATTTCAAGCACAAACACCCGTCCCTCGTCCCCAAGGCCAGCGTGCGCAAGGCTGCTCCACAGAAGCCGGCCAGCAACAGTACCGAGAAGGCCAGCAATGTTGGCCGGAAGCAAAGTGGAACCTTGGATGGCTACCTCTTCAGGAGCGTGTCTTCTCGCTTTGCAAGCTGATCGACTCGCCGTTGCGCCAGAACCTCGGCGACGTCAAGTTCGAGATGCTACTTGTTCTGGCCTTCAACAAGGAGTTCATTCGGTCCGAGACCGACGACGCCACGCTGGCCGATGCCCTCGAGTCGACAACGTCTGCTTCGCAAGCTGCTGCGACGCTCGTCAACTTGTTCGACCTCGACGCCAACAACGATGAGACCGAGTCGGGCATCAACATCGCTGAAACACTTGGTACAGCGGAGGTTGATCCTACGCATGCGCGGGCCAAGAAGCGCAAACATTGTAGCGTTGAGTAGGCCCTGAGTCGGCTCCGAGTCACTCAGAGTCGTGAGTCAACTCACATCAATAAATTTTGAGTCGTGAGTGAATACGTATTCACTCATTACGAAAATGGCCCATACTCACCATCCCTGGGCGTGATACACCCTCTTTATTATTGACCCATGCTGCCGCGGCGGCAGTCACTTGACGATCTTCATGCACCCGCGCGCTAACTGCTCCGTCTTCCTCGCGCAGGCGCTGACGGTGCCGACGCTCAGGC
>NW_008246074.1:335828-336331 GCF_000281045.1 Saprolegnia diclina VS20
GCGTCATAGTCGTTGACGCAGTCGTTGCCGCCAATGTACAAGAGCCCATCGAGGAGCCGTGTCGCGTTGTGCTGGATCGAGAGCGACCGCATCGTACTCAAGCGCGGCTTCTTGGGGACCACGTCGCTCTCGCCGCTCGCGTCGTGGCTGCGCTGCATCCCAAGTCGCAAAGTTCGACGCCCTCGCTGACCCCAAGACGTTCGAATTTCGATCGAACGATAAATCAGCTTTGTTCATTCCCAGACGGTTCTGGAAGCTTGCTGTAGGAGTACCAAGGCCTTGGGAGTAGCTTGCTTGTTTGGTCTGCCGTCCGACACACAACTTGCACCACAGCGATTTCTAATAAAAAGCAGGCTTATCTAACAAAAGATACGTGGCAGCGCCACACATGCACACATTGCGCGCACTTGCATGGAAAGCAACGTTGTTGTAGCAGAGCGGCCAAACGCAGCGTCACCAACACGCTCGGCACACAAGTGGCGCCGGTACCAATCATGCAATAA
>NW_008246074.1:336652-365264 GCF_000281045.1 Saprolegnia diclina VS20
TTTACGCTGGAAGATCGCCAAAGGTCAAAGATCGCAGAAGGTCGTGGCAGCGAAGCGGCATGGGCATCGGGTTCGGCATCGAGTGCGTCGTCTTGGCCATTGGGACGTACGCCCTTCTGCATCACTACAAGGATGCGCAAGTCGGAGCGATTGTGTCGGGCACCGTCTTCTTTAGCTGGTACGTGGGCTTTCTTGGCCTTGTGCTGCTGCCATTGGACTTGACGACGACGGCGAGCGGCCAGGACAAGGCGTATCCGCTTTTGCTTACTGCGTGGCAGCTCGTATATTGGTTTACGTTTGTACTCAGCTGGGTCGTGCTGCCCATTCTGATCGAGTTTAGCCAAAGCGGCGCGTTCAGCACGGAGCAGCGCTTGCGGCTCTCGATCAAGTACCTGCTGCGGCACTACGCAGTGCTGCTCACACTCGGGTTTGTCCTCTTCTTGTACCTTGTCGTGGTCGACCATTTCACGATTGGCGGTGTCCTTGGCCTCGTCATGACGCTCGGCAACACGTACGGTCTCCTCTGGATCATCTGCCTCCTCGGGTACGGCCTCATCAACATCCCGCGCAAAGTCTACGCGTACAGCGACCCGTCGCTGCGCTTGCGCCAGCTCTACTTTCGAGCGATCCACGTCCACGACGAGCGTGTCGAAGCGCAGTTTGTCTATGACGACGTCGTGCGCGAGGTGCGCCAGCTTGCGGCGCGCTTCCGGACGATCGAAGCCGCCACGATCATCGTATCGCCCGACTTTCAGTACATCAAGCAGTGCATCGACCACCTTATGGGGACCATCGGACTCGACACCGACGTCGAAGCGGCCAAGCCACTCAAGCGACAGACTCGGTCCAGCTACCGGTCGCTGCCCGGGCCTGCCCTGGACGACACGCTACCGACCGAGAAGGAAATCATCCATTTAAATGGGCGCGCCAAGCGTGTCCAAGCCGACCTTCGGCGCTGCGACCAGACGTGGATCGATCTGTGCTACGACGGCCAGCAGCTCCAGCTCGCAGCCCGGTCGCCCTCGCCTCTCGTGCCACTGTTGGCCAAAACGCTCACGTGCATCTGTGTCCTCGGGTCTGCTGTCATCATGTGGAGCGAAGTCGTCATGGGCGGCGCCGAGTGGCTCTCGCCGCTCCGGCTGCTACTGGCGTCGGCCGCCTCGACGCACATTCTGGTCATTGGCCTCCTGCTCTACATGGGTCTCTGCACGTACCAGAGTCTCTTTTCGATGCGTGGGTTTGGGCGACTCGCGCTGCACGGCAACCACAACTCGACCGAGCTAAGTCTCCTCACGACATCGGTGCACCAGAGCCGGCTTCAGTTTTCGCTCGGGTACAACTTTCTGCTGCTACTGAATGCGTCGACGCTCACGTCGCGCACGGCGTTCCATGCGCTCTTCACCGACATGCGGCTCATCCACTTTTTCGGTACCGACTTTAGTATGTATGCGCCGACGCTCCTTCTCGTCCTCGCGGTTTGTACGCTGCTGAACGGGTACGCGCGCCTCGTCCGGTACCTCGGCTTGGACCAGTACGAAGAGCTGCTGCATGGACACGTCGAGCACGAGGCCAAAGTCCACCAAGGCGAGGCGCTTGTCCAGCGCGGGATTGAAAAATATGCGCGGCAGTGGGCAACCAAGGCGGCGGCGACGGGCTCGGAGCTCGCGGCGCCGCTTCTCGCTGCCAACGAGTGAGCGTTATTTCTCTATACACAAGCTTTTTTACGTGTTGCAGCATGCTCGATCCGGAGCTCTTCGGAGCCGCCTCACTACATGTCTATGAGACCACGCGACCGACGATGGCTGGACGAGTTGTCCAAATTTGCTTACGAGTCCATAGTGTCCTCGAGGGCGTGAAGCTGTGACCGCTTCGGCACCAAGAACAATCAAAACGTACTGGACAGAGAGAGGCCGTACTCCATAAACACCGAGTAGTGTACTACTGCAAAGCAAGAATGACAGTGGCAGCTAGGTACGTCTACTGACTGCTGCCAAAGGCTGTGCAGTCTCCCATCACCGAGCTTCTCCCGTGGGACTCAACATGCAAACCCACCTCGCCTTGTCCCGACCTAGATGGCTAGGTTCGTACTCTGTGCCCCATCACTAAGCTTAGCCGTGAATGATGATAATGGCGAACCACATTGCCCGTGTGGTAGCGGGGTTTCTATCAATTTATCAAGTGGGTCGGGATACAGACGCACCACTATGCTTTTGCAAAGCCGACAATACACGTTGTTTGCGACGGGTATTGTTGTGTTTGTTTAGCCACTGTTGGTGTACCCACCCGCTTTGCCCATGGCGACTAAGGTCGCGCCTTGGTTTGTCGTCATGTCGGCCGACGCTGTCCAGAGCATCGCGCCGCCGTACTGGGCCGCGCCTTGCGACGCATACGCACTGAGTTGCGTGCTCGTTGGCGCCGCGCCAAACGCACAGCCGCCGAGTGTCCCGACAGGGCCGACACAGCCACCGAGAATAATTTGCATCGGATTGACCGTCTTGGTCCACAGCGTCGGTGTCGTTGTCGTCAAGTACGTGTCGTAGTCGGTCTAGTCGGTCCAAGATTGAGGCACTCTGTCGTTAGGAAGGATAGCACTGCTGGACGTACGGACGACGCGGCGTTGTACATCATGAGATTCACATGGTCGACGATACCCGCGATGCGCGGATCAAAGCAGCGCTGAAAGTCCCCCGTCGGTGTGTTGCAGTCGGGGTTGAGCGACGTCGGGAACTCGTCCCACGTGATTTGGTACGCAGGCTCGGTGGCTGCGCGTGGCAAACTGCCCAGCTGCGTCTTGAGGGCGGTGAGGTACGCGACGACGCTGGGCGCGACGTTCGCCTTCCAGTCGCCGGCCGCGAGGAGGTTGCCACTTTCGTCGTCAATGTCGACACCGTCAAAGCCAAACCTACGAGCAACTTCGTATCGCCGTGTCGTGGAGAGGCTAAACACACGCACTTTTGAACCACTTGGGCTGCGGTGGACGCAAACGTGGCGATCTGCGCGGTCGAGTTGAGCGCGACGAACGTCTGGCGCATGGTCGCGCCGCCAATGCTAATGTAGTTTTTGATGCATTTTCTAGAGACATAGCGATGGTGGTGAGGCCACAAGTAGAGGAAATTGTCGTGCAGTACGCGCGGGTCTGCGCCAAGCAGGCTTTGAGCGTCGCGTCCGAGCCCTGGAACGAGCTGCTCACGGTGCCCGAGGCTGCGTCAATGAGCGCAAAGCTCCAGTAAATATGGGTCACGTAAGCCGCGGCGCTGCTGGAGGCAAACTAAGCACGAGAAACATGCAGCTGGAAACGCACGTAGAAGGAAACGGTACCGACGAGCAGTCGACTTGGGATTCCCAAAACACGCCAAACGTCTTCTTCGGCGCGGGGCAGCTCACGCAGCTGTTGCCAACGAGGTGCGTGCCCCGGTTGGGGCAAGACCCGTCGGCCGACGTTGGGCTCGGTGATGCTGCTTTGGTGCTCGGCGTCGGCTTGGGGGTTGGCGCCAGTGTCACACTCGGTGTCGGCGCTGTGAGCGCGTCCGAGCCCGTGGTCACCGCCTGGTTGTTGTCGGGGTTAAAGGTGCCCACGGCAGCGAGAATGCCCACGATAAGCCCGGCCATCGCGAGCACTGTTGACTGCGATGAGATGCGAAGGTGGAATTGCTATTGCCGCGTACCTGGCAGCGCGGCGCGGCGAAGGCACAACGCGGACAATTGCGACTCGCGCGGCGGCAGTACGGCAGGGTCGTCGTCGTCGAGGGGTGTGGCGCGCCCACTCGTGTTGTGCAGAGGCGACGCGAGGCGTGCAAAATCGGCGCGGGGTGTGGTCATGGACGTTGTGAAGGCAAGCGAATCTGCCGTTTGAAGCTAAGTTTAGCAAGCGCGTGTTCGACAATGCGAGCAATGATGATGCCAAGGAGAAAAGGACTGGCGCGCCCGTGCGCCAAGATCTTACCGTTGTCGTGTCGCAGCGTCGCAAAGGCTAGTTTCACCCAACCACGACTCCGCGCCAAAAATTTGAATGCGCCAGCAGCAGGTATTGCCATCGCATGGGCTTGTCTTGTCCCGTGGTTGATCCGGCCTACGTGGGAGCGTCTGCCTACTAGCTCCGAGTCGACAAATCTCGAGGTCGAACGGGCAACGCTGCGTGGATTCGTGTCCATATCGAAGCAGCTCCAATGACATTGCAACACCCACCGCAAATATATGGGCACCCGCGTGTCGCGGCTGCGGTCTACGAGCGACCGAGCGATGCGAGTGAGCGTACTACTGGTAGTATCCAACACTGGAGCGACGATGACCGCAACAGCTTGCGATGGCGACCGCCTAACGGGACTGGTTTGCTTCCGGACTTCCACACGGGACCAGGCGAGATTGCATTGGCCAAGAAAAGCACTGGGCGCAGGTCACCACGCGCCTAGCGCCCTACTACAGTACTGCATGCCGCAAGCGTGTCCTCGGGTCCACGCGGCTACTCGTCAAGGTCTCTCCAGTCCACCGCTCGGTCGCCAGGCGAACCTTCAAATGGTATCGATATTAGAGCATCTATGCGGGTGGCGAGTACCGGTATAACGAGGCAGGTCGACTGGCAGGTCGGCGGCGGCGATCAGTCGATGCGCTCTCCATGTAGCAAGCGGCGAGCGGGCCGGAAACCTCTTGAGGTTTGTATGGCATACGTTTCGAGCACCTTCAAACTGGCATCCCGCATAATAATAAAATAAAATAAACAGTTTGGTTGTCCAAGATATAGACCGACGCGCACGATGGCGACGACGACGACGCTGCCGCCCCCGCCGTACATGCTCGGCGAGCGCCCGGCGCCCTTCCACGCCGGCGACGGAAGCGTCACGTTCCGTCAAGTACCGTACGTGAGCGTCCACGCGCGCATCGAGAAGGGCACCGCGGTCCGGAGGCACCTCAAAAAGTACCTCGAGTCGAGCAGTCACTCGCACTCGATGATGGCCCACGCCTTTCTCAGCGACGCCCACGTGGCCTCGATGCAACCGGAAGAGATCTCCAAGTCCTCGATGGACGACGTCTTCCGCTGCCTCCAGCGCTACAACCACACGGTCGGGACCAAGTCCATGGAGGTCGCCAAGGCGCTCTCGCAGCTCGCGTCGCCGCTCGACAACGCGGGCCGCGTCAAAAAGTGGAACAAGGACAACTACAACATCGTACGACCTCCTCGCATGCTAGCATTCGACCGACGATGATCCTGTCTAGATCCAAAAATGCGTCCAGGACGTGGCCGCGGCAGAGAAGCGCATGGTACACTCGGCTGCGAACACGACAGTGTACTAAAGAGCATGTTGTAGGAGCGCGCAATCGCGCGGCGAGACAAGGCGATCGAAGACCACGCCCACTGGAAGCGCATCTGCGAGATGAACGCCGGCGCCGTGGCCATGCAGCCCAACAACGCCGACTGCCAACGCGCACTGTCCGTCTCCCAAGGTACCGTCGACCTCCAAAGAAGCTTCTTGCAGGACCATGATCCATAGCCAAGGCCAGTGTCGCCGCCGAGGAAGAGCGCATGGGCCTCGAAGAGTACGAAGACTGCAAGAACGCTCTCCACTCAGCCATCGAGCACCGCGACGACATCGTCGAAGAGTCCACCGACGCGTCGCAGATGATGGAAGAAGACCGGCTCGAAACCATGGTGCTCATCCTGCAGCAGTTTGTCCAAGTGAGCACGCAACGCCATTACATGACTCATCGTGCGTTAGGTCAAGCAGTCGGCGCTGGCCGCGGAAATGGAGAGTCTGCGCGACCTTGCGCGCATGGTGTCGGCGACCGACCGGTCTGCGACGATCCAGCAGTATATTCTGGACCACATGCAGCCCGACATTACGCACCGGCACTCGAAAGCACTCTTCCTCCTCGAGTGGCACTGGAAATGGCATCTTGAGCGCATCGAGCTCGCGCGCAACGAGCCGGACGACTACCTCGCGCTCGAGTCGGACGCTTTGTATGAGGATGTCCGTTTCTTATTCTCTGGATCTTAGTGGTGGTACTAGGCCGTGTCTGCAGGCGAGTGGCATGACCGTCCACGACGTCGAGGTCATGAAGGACTTCATTGCGTGCTGCTTTGTCGAGCCCGACCTCTCGCGCATGATGTTGGATCCGACCAAAGTCTCGACGCGGCACCGGCGGCGGTTCGTCGACCCCAAGTCCAAGGCCCTCTACCGCATGGACACGGTGCGCAAGGTGCTTGTGGCGGCACTCAACCACCAACGCACGCACTCGCTCACGCTCTCGGTCCGTGCAACCTTCGATGATTTCGCATTTTTGAAACATTGAAACATTGATATTAATGTGGCAACATGACCATGTAGGCGCAGGGCTACGAAGCACTTGTGGCGTCGATGAACCTCCTCTTGCACGGTTGCATGGACCGCGGCGACACCAAGTGCGCCAAGAGCGTCATGAACATGGCGCAGACGTTCTATCGCGTCGAAGTGGACGGGAACACGCAACAGTACCTCCTCGACGGCGTCGTGCACCACCCGATTTGGCAAACCGCCCATTTCTGGGGCGACGCTGTACGTCCCGAGCCGTATGTGACACCGTTCGACTCTGCATAGGTTCTCATGAGCATTGGCGAAGAGCTGAGCCGGAACCCGATGGAGACGCCGTGGCACTACTGGCCGCCCGCCAAGCGCGCGTCGCTCGTGCTCTCGGTGCACAATACGGTCTTTGGCCAGCTCTCGACGTACCTCTACAACATGGCGGCGTTCAAGATGTCCAAACACCAGATCATGCAGTTCGTCCAGAACGTGGCGTTTTCGTTCGAGCTCAGCGAAGACCAGCGCATCATGCTGCTCGCGAGCGCCAACGGGCTCGACACGGCGGCGTCGTCCGACGCCTTGGCCCTCGAGGGCGGCGACGCGGCCATGTTTACGACTGCAATCTTTCCCGAATGGCGCAAGCGCGCGCCGCCCGGACGGACGCCGTTGCAGAAGATGCGCCGCGGGCTCTCCAAGATCAAGGGCATCTTCGACCAAGACTCGGCCGCGCAAGCTGCTTCGACCCAAGCGCTGCTCGCCAACGCCCAAGTACGTTGCTTATAGCATGTAGAATAGCAGCGTCGAGCTGTGAACGTAGAAGACGAGCGAAGTGTGGGAAAGCCTCTTTGGCGACGACCCGAAGAAGGCGCTGCCGCCGAGCGACGCGATCGAGTTGACATCGAACGCGCACGCGCTCTCGACGCCGTCGCTTGCCCGCGTCGAGAGCGAAGACGAAGGCAGGAGCAGCCGGGTTCGACGAGACGACGAGATGCGCCGGCGCGACAGTCGTCGGGGCCGACCACAGAGCACCAACAACTTGCACGAGTTACTGCAGGCCGAGGCCAACTCGGACACGAGCAGCATGGCGCCGTCAACCTCGCCGTGGATGCCGTCGGCGCGGAAGAAGACCCGGCCGGCCAGCGAGCGCTTTGCCCACGACGAGCGGTTCAACGACACGACGCTACTGCTGCCGTCGGCAGCACCCGCGTCCGTGCCGGTGCTGCATCACCGTGAGAGCGTCGATGCGACGCCCGCCCCCAAGAGCTACGATGCGCTGTCGGGCGTTGCGGCCATACGAGCGCGGTTCGAGAAGCGCGGGTCGTCCTAGTATCGCTCGTCGGCTTCATCCACAACGCTGGCGACAAGACGGTGGGTGAGGCCGATGAGGATGAGTTTGATGAAGGGAATGGTCGTGTGTGCGTAGTTGTTGTAAGCTTAATGGGCGTTGTCTACTTGGTCGTCTTGCCAATGTACTTGGTGGGCATGCTAAACGCGGTGGCGCCGGCGCCGTACTGGAAGAGGCGGCCGCAGACGGGCATGACGTCCCACTTGAGCTTCAGAGTCACGTCGGCGCCGCGGAGCTCGTCGTGCTGGTCGGCAAGAAAATACTTGACGCCTTCGTCGGTCCGGCGTAGCATCGCGTCGTCCTTGGTCGGGACGATCGCGTCCCAGATGACCACCTCGTTCTTGGCGTTGGACGCGCTTGCATACTCGGCAACAATGTACACAAATAGCTGCTTCGTGTTCCAGTTGAAGACCGAGCGCAGATCCGCGTCCAAGTCGAACGAGAGCACGGCCTTCTCGGTGCGGTCGCGGTACTTCTTGAGCGAGTGCACCGTGTTGAGCGAGAGCGTGTTGATGACCGGCGACGGCTCGTGGAGGTACGTGGTCAGCGTCGTCAGCGCGCACATGATGGACATGGCGGTCATCGCGAGCGTGAAGAGCGCGTTCGCCCGCGTCCAGATCGTATGCATGCTCGTCTCTCGATCGCTCGCAAGCCCAACTGCGGTCGCCCACGTGGCCCGTACATCCGGATACCGTGCCAGGTCATCCGGTTAACCGCGCCACCTGCGGTTTCAAAGACTTGCCGCACGCCATTTTACCACAGGATCGCGATCCGAGAATCGTCGGCAAGTTGGGTGTTTTTCGATCGTTCGGTTTCAGCACAGCGAATATGGTCAAGTCCAACGACAGGCCGGTCACCGACTGGGTGGATGCAAGTCCCATCTCGATGCAAGCCACAGGCATGGAGGCGGCAACACGCATGGAGGGATCTCGGCTGGTAGACCACGTCGCCGCTCGGCGTCGACTGTCGCCGTGGATGCGCGAGCTCGTAGGCACGAGCTGGGCGTGATGGCTACATGAGGCGCCAAGCGTAGGTCCTGCTACTCGCCTCTGGCGACGTGACTGCAGACGTGGTTTTGCGCACCATCGATGTACTCTTTGTCGAGCGCCGAACGACCATGTCCAACGCGCGACGTAGGTGGAGGTCGCGACGACCGTCCCTCTTGTGCCATCAACTGCAACGTCGCCGGTCTTTATCGCCCTGCAAGAGCTGCTCTTCGCTTCCGTATCGGGCCATGTTCATCTATTGTATGCATACAAGCCTTGTAGATCGGTCAGCGCTGGGCCCCCGAGCTGCTCTGGAGAGGCCTCGTCTGGCCTCTAACGACAACGATGGTGCCACCCGCAGTCCGCAAGGAGCTGCAGGCGCTGATACACGCCCACGGCTGCACCGTCCTTCTCCCTCTCTTGCTCGTAGCGTCAACCTTGCGTTCTATAGCCTCTTCACACTAACCTCTAGTCTGTCCTTGGTGCCCTTGGCATCTCGTCGGCGCCGCCGACGTCCGATGACCTCGATGGGCTCCTGGAGACGCGCGCTAACGTACGAGACTTCAACGCATCTGCCTACAATAAGGTCTTAGGTTGCTATCCTGCGCGTTAGGCGCATCCACTGCAGTGGGCCATTATCTGTGCCGCATTGCCTCGAAGCCGCCAGGTCCAGCAGCAGTACCGCGCTTGCTACGTCGCAGCCTGCGATCACACCTTTCACGTATGCACCGTCGACCGCTCTCACGTTATACCAAGTGTCTAGCGCTACAAGACCGTTGGCGAAGTGCAGCGCTACCGCTACGTGGGCTTTGACGTCGACGGAACGTTGGTGCAATATCGCACGGAGCGCATCCTCCGCGACTCGCTTGCTGCCATTGCGCGCCGCCTTTTGCTAGTACAATGCGCCGATAGATCTATACCATTAGTCACGGGTAGGTCTACCCGACGCTGCAAGGCGTGTGGCCGCCACGATGGCTTCCCGCCCTCGCCCAGCGCTCTGTCGCAATCGACGTGGATGCAGGTGATTTCATTGTCCTCGGAGACGACGGCAGCTCGATCCTCGGCGCCTTCCACGGCTCGCGCGAGCTCGTCGATATCAACAACCTGCGCTTCTCGACACTGGTATACATGCACACGCTGCACGACGTGGTGTTCGCCCCGCTCTTTGCGTGGCTTGTCGACGCCGTGGACAGTGGCCACGTACTGTATCCTCCAGCAGCTTCTCCTCATGCGGCGGTAGCTCTCGAAAGCGTCCCTGACGTACGCGTCGCTGGCCAGCAGCGTCCGGCTCGTGGCCTACCAGTACAACGCCCAAGAATTCGAGGTACTCGACTTGGTCACACACATGTACGCTGAGAAGGGTGGTAGCCCGCCCTTGTCGCGACGCCAGCAAAGTACATCGTTGTGGCCAAAGCCACGGCCGCGATCATCAAGCAGCTTGCGACGCGCCACACGCTCTTTCTCATCACCAACGGGACATGGGAGCATGCGAACCACGTGCTCACTTTCGCGCTGGGCGGCGCGTGGGAGCAACATTTCGCGCTAGTCGTCACCGAAGCGAGAAAAGACTCATTCTTCACCTCACGACAACCTACGAGACCCTTTCAGGTATGTTGAGAGTGCCATTTGGTGCTTAGTTAAGCCTGGCGATGGCGTAGCACCTGCGGCCGGATGGCAACCGCTGTCCGGCACCGAGCCCGTTACCTCTGAGTGGTCGCTACTGTGGTGGCCATGCGAGCAGTCTGCACGCTGCATTCGGTGTTGCCCCGAATCAAGTAGCGTACGCCCTGTAAGCTGCAGACCTTTCGAGGTGGTAGGTATGCTATGTGGGCGACCACCCCGTTCAAGACGTCGAGCTGCCCCGTGCGTGCGTTGGCTGGGACACGATCGCGCTCCTTGAGGAGCTGCGCCCGTATGTACGCTCCTGCTGGCTGCCATATGCGCCCTATCCGAGATGAGGTAGAAACAAGAGCCGGCGCGATGGTCTTGGCTCTGTCGCCGGCATAAGACCGCGCCGGACCCGGCGACGCCACACCAGCTGTGCTACGTGCGCGACGTCCAAAGCGCCGTGGGCGCGCGCCTTCTCGCGTCCAGCGTCATGTGTATCGGTTCGATTGACGAGTTACGACGGTATGTCTAACGAGATATGGTCGTTTACTTGGTGAGTTCCTTGTTCATAAACTTTCGCTTCGCAAAGAGCATCCACCACTTGCTTCGCGAGCCGTCGACGTACACGAGCTCGATGAGGCGCATCGCGAGGGTTTCGCGGAGCTGCTTGAGGTACCCGCGCGTCGTCTCGCCCTCGGCCATGTTGGCGGCCATCTTGACCATGCCGCCGAGCGGGAAGCTCGACTCGCCGGGAATCGCAAAGCTGTCGGCTGCGACCTGCGACAGCTGGCGCTGCGCATCCGACTTGGAGCTGCAGCGCTCGAGGCGCTTGAGGCACATGTGCGTAAAGAGCGTGCCATAGACAAGGACACGGTCGGCGGCACCCTTGATCTCGTAGTTGGTGAAGAGCACGTTCGCCCGGAAGAGCGTCAAGATCTCGTCGACAATGTCTTCCTGGTCCTCGGGGCATGGCGGTGCGGGCCCGCGGGTGCGACTCTTGAGCGGCAGAAGCGCGAAGCCGCAGGCCTCGGCGCATGGCAGCTCGTTGTACGCGGAATGATACGCTGGCATGATGGCAGCCTCTTGCAAGATGACGGAAGGAAGCGGCGAGCGCCGAATTAAAATACCGTGGCATCACAACTTGCTGTTTGTATGTATTTTAAAAACCGCGTCCATCGACCCCAGGGCTTGGTCGCACTTAAGGGAGTAAAGCGTTTCGTCCGGATAAAGATTTAAGAGCGACTAACTAAACACATGGCTAGTCGATTGATAGAAATAGGTCGTGGACGGTTTAGTCGATGAAGCCCAGCGAGCTCTCGCGGTAGCATGCCCCATGCACTGCTCCAAGTCGACCTCTTGCACCTCATTGCGCGGTACCTACCGACGCGCGATGCGTTCCTGTCGTTCATACGCGCCCTGCCACACGACTGCTTGGGCTACCCGCTCCAGTGCTGGCGCGAGCTATCGACGCGCATGCCACTGGACGAGCTCTGGCCGCGGCTCCAGCTGCCCGCGCGCCTGCGAGACGACGACATTGCGCTCTTCCGCGGTGCGTCGCTTGTCTTTTCACATGTTGTCCTCTCGCAGCCGTTCGACCTCGCGCTCTTGCGGCGCTGTGTCCAGCCACACGCGCAGCTCCAGCTGCTCGCGTCGAGCCTTCCGCCCGCGCCGACGCCCGCCTGGTACAATGCGCTCGCAACGTTCTCCATCGCGTCCTTGCAAGGTGCTCGCCGCAGCTGCGACGGCCTCGCATCGGCGCTGCCGTTGTTCGACGCTCTCTGTGCACTTGACCTTGGCCGCACCGAGCCCATGACCAAGAAGCAGCAAGGCCACTTGGTGACCGCGCTCGAGACGGCGCTTCCGGCCCTCTTGTCGCTGCGATTGCGCCATGACGAGCTAGCAAAGGAAACACTCGGCGCATTGACGGCCTGGATCGCGACGCGTCCCGTACGTGGCGTGGGGCTTGTGGGCTCTGGCGACGCCGCGCCGCGCGCACTGTGCGCCGCACTGCACGCCAGCAATACACTGCACGTACTTGATGTCGAACAGAGTCCATTGGGGCTCAAGATCTGCCGCGACGTATCGCCCGGCCATTGGCCGACCTTGACGGTCCTTCGACTCTCCGCGTGCGCGCTCACGGCCCGCAACGTCAAGAAGCTTTTGCCGGGTCTTCCGACGCAGTCACTTCGCAAGCTCGACCTGTCGGACAACCCATTGGCGACAAGGGCCTCCAGCTGCTCCTCGAGTGGCTGCCAGCGAGCAGCGTGCACTACTTGCACTTGGCCAACGCGGGGTTGACGCCCAAGGGACTCTTGGCACTCGCTTCGATGCTGCGCCGGCCCTCGCGCCTCACGACGTTGTACTTGGAGAACGAGGCCATCGACGATCGGAGCCTCGCGCGGTTTGTGAAGCTCATTGCGCAGTCGCCGACGTTGCAGTATGTAGCGCTGTGGCACATGGTCGTCGGCGTTGAGAGCGCCATGGACATGGTCGAAGCGCTCTACCACAACCAGAAGCTCGAGGTCGTGCTCTTGGGCTCGAGCGCACTCTCGGCCCGCGCTGCGCAGATCGTCGACTCGTGCTACGGCGTGCGTGCGACGCGCTTCTTTGTTACGGCGCCGCCGCTCGCGTCCACGCCGCTAAACATTCCTGTTCTGCAAGCGGCGCTGGACAGTGCAGTGAACCAACGCAAGCGGTCACTGCCGTCGTGTGCGTGGGCCCACGACTAAACGACTAAAGTACATGTAGGTACTAGTACTCGATAGACCATAGGAATAAGCGGTTGTGTCTCGATCTGCCCGCGATGGTGAGCTCCTATCAGTGCCATTCGCCCGACGTCGCGCTCTATGCTGTCGGTGCAACAGAGCTATCGACGATGCCATTGCTGGCCTGTTCTGTACAGCGGTAGAGCTGTAGAATAGGACCAAACTCCGTCCGTCCGTCGGTCCATCACGCAGCGCCGGCGTGTACGCAGACCAGAGGCAGCGCCAAGAAGCGACCGCTCTCCGCTTTCACGGCGCGCGGTCAAGTCGACTGCCGTCCAGCGTAGCCAAAGACACCTGGGCATGGCATCAGGGTTAGGGTACGACGCCTGCGATGTCGGTTGTCGGCGAATCGGACCCCGATGTACTTGAATGAATCCCTAAGCCAGTGGCTTTGCGTCGCTCTTCTATGATTGGTTATGACACGCTCGATCACAACACAATGTTGTCAATAAGGCGGCACGCGCCGACCTTGACGGCCACCGAGATCACGGCGCCTTGTGTCGTGTCGACGTCCACAAGCTCTTCCATGGTCGCTTTCGAGCCAATCGAAATGTACTGGATCTCGCCCACGAGCGGCTCCGTGCGGTAGATGCGCTCAATCGTCGCGCGGAGCGTCGCCGCCGGCAAAGTCGCTGTCGTCGCCGCGTCAAAGTCGGCTTTGGCCTGGCGCAGACCAGCGTAGAGAATGCTGGACGCGACACGCTCGTCGGGCGAGAGGTACTGGTTGCGCGTCGACATGGCGAGACCGTCGTCTTCCCGCATCGTGTCCATCACGCGAAGCGTGATCGGAAAGTTGAGGTCTTCGATGAGCCGCTTGATGACGACACATTGCACCGCGTCCTTTTGCCCAAAGAACGCGTGCGTCGGAGACACGATGTTGAAGAGCTTGGCGACGACCGTCGCGACGCCGCGGAAGAAGCCGGGCCGGCACTGGCCTTCGGGCACGTCGTCAAAGCCAACGGGATCGACATACGACCTACAGGCGACACGTGGACATGAAGTGCGTGGGCGCGGACGGAAGGCTAGTACCGGTGGTCGGGCAGATACATGGTGGCTGTCGTCGGCGCAAAGACGATGTCGACGCCCTGCTCCCGCAGCTTGGCCATGTCGGCTTCAAACGTGCGCGGGTACTTGTCGAAATCTTCATTCGGGCCAAACTGCGCCGGGTTCACAAACACACTCGAGACGACGACGTCGCACGTGGCCTTGGCCTCGGCAATGAGCGACATGTGCCCGGCGTGGAGGCCCTACGACGCGGCTACGTTCATGCCCACGCAGGTCCTCGTCACCGCGTACCCCCATGGTCGGGACAAAGCCGACAGTCGCGCCCGCTGGCACCGCAGCCCTCGCCTGGCGGAAGGACGCAATGTCTTCGCAGATTTGCATCGTCGATGCGCGGCGCGTGGCAAGGCGCGAGGCCATGCGCGCAGTCATCTTGGTCAGCATCGTCATCGCTCCGGACGAAACTGCATCAAATGTGTGGTGCGTTTGGCATGCCACAAAGAGGACCACATTGCCGATTGGTGACGAAAAGGGGTACAACCCACTTTCAACAGCGTGCAGCTCTCGCCCCAGCGAATGCAGTCCGTAGCCCAAGCACCGTAGCCCCAGCGATATATACCGGTATACGATCTTATAGCTGATCGTCGTGGCTGCCGTGTTTTTTCGTTGAACGAGCGCCGCGTCCGGATATGCATCGAGGACATGGCGTTGGGAGCGCCCTTTGCTCGTTGCAGCGTGAAGGGTTGAACGACGACTACCAGACCAGTTCCAATACTACCTATTTACCAGTAGTCCTGAATCCAGTCACCTCGCTCAAGTCTCTTGCCATATTTTGGGACCTCGCCTTGGCCTCTCGCTCGACTTTCAACGATCACCAAGATCATGCCGCTGAGTCCGACGCTTGCAACTTCAACCAGAAACGTTTGTTCGAAGGCGGCGGTTGGCTGCTTGGATCGCGACCGAGATGAGACCTCTCGGAAGACGACGAACAAAAGGCGTCAAGGTATAGTATGCAGCGTCGTCTTGCTGCGTGGAAGATGCGAGAACGCAACTTGCGAGCGACTGCAGTGTCCCACGGAGGACGGAGACACACGTCGCAGCCCCAGTCGGTTGAAGTTACACTGTACGACGACGTTGTCATTTTTCACCATTTCCCACCGTGTGCATCGCGTCGTCCATTTTTTGTAAAATAGCAAATTGGATTTCGCCGAATTCGGCACGGAAGCATGGACCGTCATAACACATAGGAATACCAAAAGACTGGACATTGTCCCACAGAGTCGCGTCTCTCAGGCAATATATCAAGGCGAGAGCGAGCAACCACGGGCTTGCAACATTTATATCATTCTTTATCGTTTCGGGCGTGCGCTGGTGCGGGTTCGTTGCGTCAACAGTGGCTCTCAACAGTGGCCAATGCAGTATCCTTGCTTTGGGGGCTTAGAACCAGGAACGAGAGAAACGACTACGAAAGTTGTTGAATCCGCCGTACTAACGTTAGTAGTAAACAAGTGTCGGTAGCGCACGTCGTTGGTGCGGCTACAGACAGTTGTTGACGTCGCTTCTCGGCACGACATTCCATGCTCCATGCAATCTTGATGCTCAGGATCTGCGGAAGCAAGACGCGGGATGAGATCGGGTTGATTGGCGTCCTTGATTTGCCTTGGTCGTTTTCAAATTTTCGCAGCGCATTTCGATCCGGAATAGTTTCCCACGTGGATTTATCACGTGCGTTTTTCACGTCCGAATTTCAGCAAATCAAAAGCGTTTGCAACATTAGAGGAGCGTTTTGGCATTTTCGCTCCAGCCACCAAGCAGCAGGAGCAGCATGTTTGGCGGCGAGTTCACCAAGGTCAAGGCCATCGCGAGCCTCCGGCCGGCCGACCACATCGCGGTGTGGGACCTCAGCCGATGGCCCATCAAGTACCAGCACCATGGCATCGTCTGGGCGGCCGGCGACTCGGAGGACACGGTGCAGATCTGCCACGTGTGGAGCCCACTCGTGGGCTACCGCGAGGCGCAGGCCGACTCGTGCTTCCGCATCTCAACGCTGCGCGAGTTCCTCTACAACCGGTCGCTCTCGAGCCTCCGCGTCGTCGAGTACCACACGAGTAGCCTCCGCGAGCTCCTCTCCAAGTGGGGCGAAGTCCATTACACGCGCGCGGACCTGCCCGAGGTCATTCTTGCGCGCTGCAAGTTTCTCATGGGCCTTGGCAAAGGCGAGTTCAACATCTTCAAGCAGAACTGCGAGCACGCAGCCCACTGGTGCATGACGGGCGAGCAGTGGTGCAAGCAAAACCTCACGCGCGCCAAGGGCCGCGTGCCCTTTGAACACATGGTGTCACCCGAGCAAGTGACCGCGCTTGACGACGAGATTGACGCGATCAAGATGATCTCCAAGAGCGTTGTCGACAAGACGCTCGCGCTCAATGGCCAGTCCGTCTACCTCCGCGTCCTCGGCGCGACCGAGGCGTTCCTGACCATCCTCCCGAACGGGTACCTTGGCGTGACCGACTCGCGCGAAAACGCGTCGGCCTTTACTGTCAGCACGTCCTCCAAGATGTACAACTCGATGAAGGTGAGCTTCCAAGTCGGCGGCAAGCACATGTACAGCCGCAGCACGATCTCGTGCTACCGCCAGATCCACATGAAGAAGTACAACTTCTGGCGCGGCCGCCCCGGCATGACGTGGGAGCTCTCGTCGAACGGGTACATGAAGAGCATGAACCAGCACCGCCGGTACATTGGTCTGCGCTCCGACAACATCTTGGTCGACGTGAGCATGCGCGGGGACGCGGCGCGCTTGGAGCTTGTGCCGCTCGACGATTCGCAAGCCGCGCCGGCGCCCTACGACGCGCAGATCCGTAAGCTGCCATCGTCCAAGGCATTTGAGCTCGCGGTGCATAAGTCGATGCGCAACCTCGAGGCGCGCCGGAGCGGTCGCAAGCCCGAGGGCGAGACTAGCATCGTCGAAGGCGACGACGAAGACAAGGAGGACGACGAAGCAGCCACGTACAAGGCGTTCCCGAGTCCACGAGCTGCGAGTAGCCCGAGAGCGGCCCTCGGGCACAAGACGTCCATGTAAGAAAATCACTGCCGCTGTCATTGGGAATCAGCGCGAGGACCAACCAGAGAAAGACCGCCAAGATGCATGACGACGCAAAAGCAATCTGCGTCTCTACACCCTAACTAACCTCACACACTATATAATGGGTTTGGCTGCGAAAGACCTTGCAGAGACCCAAGGGGGCGATACGATCCACAGGTCTCCCTCGATGGTTCGCAGCACTTGCACGACGCCCGCCTGCTGCGGACGACTGTGCGATGGCACTCGTACACGAACACTGGTGGCGAGCGTTGTCGAAGCTTACAGCTTGAAACTAAGATCTTAGATCACTGATCTCAAATGCGATCTCAACCCGTCGACAGCGGCGCCACTCGCGTGTCGAAGTGTCGAGCTAAATGTACAACCTAGTACGAGTTAGCATTGAGCGAATGGACCAGACGGTGCTGACATCGAAGCCAGGTGTGAGGGATCTGCGTGCATGACAGGTGCAGTCGACGAGCAGCCTCGTTGTCTCGGTCTGTGCTAGTCTATGGACTGCGAATGTCAGAGCGATTCCTGCACAGAGCTACTCTAAGATATCGCCGAGCGATGCAGTCTGTACACAAAGACACGACCACATTCTCATTCGATGCAGTGCTTACACAACGCGATGTCAGACGGGTGCCATGGCAGCGTACGTCGTGCGGGGTCATGGGCTCTTCGAGCACAGATTACTTGGTGCTCGATAGAGGTCGACAGCTCGCTTCTACCCAACGCTGTCAGTCCGTTCGGGTTGAAACACTTCTTGTCGACACGACGACAGTTGGCGCGTTTGGCGACGGTGACGCAGTGTCGACCTTGACCTCGACCTTGACCTCCTCGGACTCGTGCTCGGGCTCGTGCGGGCGCCGGTGGTGCATCAAAGTGACCAAGTCGCCTTGAAACGGTGCTGTCTGGCCGCGCCATCGGTTCGCCTTGGCCTTCGAGTTGAACGACAAGACGACATGGCGAGCGTCGTCCGAGACCCACGCCGTGTGGACATCGTCTCGGAGCGCCCGACACAAGTCCGCGGCGGCCGCATCTTTGGCGCGCTTTGGCCGAATGAGCCGGCAGAGCGTCGCGGTGCCCATCGATAGCTGCAGGTTCGCGCCCTGTGGCACGTCAAACTGCACGTGTCCGTAGTTGTAGCGCATGTGCTTCCAAAAGCGGGCGAGCGCCGTGGGCTGTAGGATTTGGTACAGAAACTCTGGCGGGCAGTCGAGGGGCAGCGAGCCGTCGAGCACACACGAGAGGATCTTGGCTTCATACGGCGTCGCGCGCCGCCAGTTGTCAAGGCGCGCAGGCACGGGCACCTTGCAGTACTGGTGCATCTCGAGCAGCGCAGGGTCCGTCGGCACGTCACGATGCTTGATTTTGGGCTCTCGGGCTTTAAGTTCGCGGACTTGATCGATGAATAGAAGCGGTTCTTTCGCGTCGAGTCCTTTCGCCTTGGGCGGGCGTGACGAACGGTGCGGGCCTTTGGGCGTGCACTGCTTGCCCGCGGGCGGGCGCTCGGAGGTGTCCGCCACCGTGTCGCTGCTTCTTGGCTGCTCGGTCGGCGGGTTGCGCTTCTTCTTGCGTCGGCGACGGCGCCCAGTGGTGTCTGGGCGACGCGGCTGCTCGTCGATCGTCACGCTGCCAGCAATCTCACAGCCCATCTGCATACAAGTGCGCGACTTCCGGCGAAATTTGCAAAATGTCACGAGAACCACTTCAACAAAACGAGACTCTTGTACCGTACGTACATCATGGTTTATAAGGCTGGGGTACCGCTCTCCGATCTACTGATCTAAGAGGACAACTAGAGTACCCTTTAGCGCAAAAGTGGTCGCCTATGTGTGCACCATGATCTTTGTGCTGTCGTGAGTGTCATCCGACGGGCAATATGCAAAATGTCATTGCATCTGATGACAGCAACTGTACTACCAATTTACCAAGTTTGTACTACGTTGCTAGACTCGATAGTAGAGTGCACACTGTGCGCTAGCGCACATCGTTGCCTGGGCCAGAATTGCGACGAGCGTTTTTGAGCCGAAACGAACCAAAGTTGTCATGTCCGTCGACGCCAACCCGCTGCTGCCGCTGCAGGTCGCTTTTGCTGCGCTCCTCGAAGCCTCGATCCACCCAGCAATCGACGATGAGCTCGTTTCGTTTGGGACCACCGATCAAGCAGCGCTTCGCCGCGCGGTCGAGTGCCTTCCGCCCGCGGGAGCATCGACCGCACTGCTTGCAACGCTGCAGTTTGTGTGCCACGCTCGCGCGATCCTCTCCGTGTGCAGCAACTACATTGACCAACACGTAGTATCTTGCCATGGCTCCATTGAGTAGCATTCATTGCGTTTGTAGAGTGGACCGCACGAAACCATGGCTCAGCTCGCGCGGCTGCTGCCACCGACAGAGCTAGACCATGGGAGCCGCGACGACGACGGTGACGACGACGCGGACGACGAACTCTTTTTGTCTCCGAGAAATGAGCCTGCAGTGGTGCCATACTGCGCACCACAAGCACCGCCACCTCGAAGCGTCCCACCTTCATGGTTGGATCGATTGCGAGAGCTTTGGAACCCCAACGAGACCGACGAGGCGACGGACGAAGAGATGACGATTACGTCACCGACGACCAACAATGACGACAACGAGACAGCAAATGTCACCAGCGCAACGCCGCCCGTTGCCCTTCCTCTCCACATTACGACGACCATTGCGTCCATGGTCGACGAGTTGTCCAATCTCAAGCTCCAGCTACATGCACTGGAAGCGTTGGTCACCTACATCACCTCAGCATGTACGTACATCATCACCTAGCTTCTTCACTGTCGTGCACTTTTTAGCACATGGGGACAGCGGCGCCTTGTATGCGGACCAGCGGGTGCTGCCGTGTGTACTGCACGCGATGCGAATGCTCGCAAATAGCAAGCGGGCGCAACTGGCGGGTCTCTCGCTCCTCGGCAACCCAAGTTGGAAGCAACATTGCAGCACGCGTCACGACGATTATGATGATGTAGGTTTGGGCGCGCTGCCGGCGCACGCGTCGACTCAAGACTGCCGGCGAAGCATCCTTGGGGCCATGCTGCGCTTCCCCGCACACCCACCGCTGCAAGGTCTGGGGTGCTTGGCCCTTGCCAACTTATGTAAAAATTCAAGCGGTGTCCTCGACACGGTGGCGAAAGGCGGCGTTGACACGGCGATTGCTGCCATGAAGCGCTTTCCGACCGACCCGACAGTACAATCCTCGGGTTGCTGGCTTCTCGCTACGATATGCGCCGTGGACGGTTTGCTTGTGCGTGATGATCCTGTCGTTGATGGTGACGACGCTAGAGGAAATGCAATACGCGGTCTTGGACGCCGGCGGCATGGCAATCGTCGAGACGGCAGCGCGCTCACTGCCCGACGACCCGCGTGTCCATGATCACGCCAAGATGGCCCTTGACGGAATGCTGCAGAAACACCCGAGCCGCGACACGCCGCAGTGCCTTCTCCAATGATAAAACCGCGCAGGTTGCTCGAAGCGGCTTCGCGGGCCTTCGTGGATGCCACGTATGTGCGATACCATTGGTTAAAAATATAATTGTTTTCCACCAATGGCCTTTGAGATTGCGCACAAACCTGTCAATGCGGCCATTCCCGCAAGCATGACCAAGAACAACGTCGGCAAGTACGCGGTCGCGGGCTTCTTGACCCTGACGACGGCCACGATCGGTACGCGAGGCGCGCATTCGTCCGGTCTCTTGACACATGGCGTGTAGGCTTCATTCACGTGTACCTGCCATACTACACAGAGCTCGGGCAGCAAGTGCACGACCGCGCCGCCTTGAACCGCGAGCGCGGTGGGTCGGGCGAGACGTCGCAAGTCTCGGGCTCGATGTGGAAGAACATGCGCCAGCAAGTGCAGAGCCAGAAAGAGTCCAAGTAAAGCGCAATAGACGACCCGCAACTTGATATGCAGCTCGTCGACACTCATGACCATGATGAGCTTTCGGCGCCAATGTGGGTTGCGGCGGGCGTGCCGCTACGCTGTACGTGCAACCTTGGTGACGGTCCAAACAACGATATTCGTATCAACTCCAGCTGCGACTAGAATGCAGCAACTACATGTGTTGGTGTTGGCCAGGAGGAGCTCGGAGAAGGGAAGCCCGACACCACTTGACACTGAACTTGTCAGTTAGATCTGGTGGCTCTATTTGCCAAGCCTATATAGATGCACTGCTGCAAGTCCATTTCCGTCTTCTGCAACGAGCCGGAACAAGCGACAGCAACTACGAGTACATCGAGTGGCGACGGTCCGTTGCGCCAGGGTTCTCGCTGCGTTGGTTGGTCGAGAGTGACGCGAGGCCCGTCACCTTGTTCGGGTGCCATAGGTGGGCCAGCTTTTCGAGCGTCGTATTGGTGGATGTTGCCGTTGTCGGTCCCATCGTCGTTGTTGTCGTGGCGCTCGCGCGGGTTCGAACCGAGTCCCGCCGGCTACGACACTCCCATAAGACCGTATTTCGCTACACACCAAGTACCGATTCAAGCGCGCTTGGACGAGCAAGTCGACCGACATGGTGTCGTGCTGCTCGTGCAAGCGGCTGATGCTGTCGACGCAGAGGATGCTTGTGTCGTTGATCTTCTTGCCCCACTGCGAGTACACGCCGCCAACGTCCAAGTAGAAGAACGGACCGGTCGGCCGGCAGCGCGCTTCGACGCGCTTGGGCGTGCCAAAGAGGACCGACCACATGAAACGTTGCACTTGTTCGGCTGTCACATGCCCCTACCTCCATCTTTGCGTTTTGCATTGGGATACAAAATCATGCTCACCTTGTCCAAGTAACGAAAGAGCAAACTGGACTCGCCGATGATCGCGACGGTTGCCCACGGCGCAATGACGTTCTCGGCCGGCAACACAATGTCATGCAAGAGGTGGTCACCAATATAGCACACTTTGGCCTTCTACTGACCATCATAATCTATACAACGTGGAGAGTGTCGTACCGGGCCCAAGGTGAGCATAAACTCGGTGATGTTGCCGCCGGCGTAGACGTGACCGCGCTCGAGCATCGGTGACGTCAGCGGGAGCAGCGTCTTGGAGCCACCGTGCAAGATTGGCACTTCCTACATTCCGATTTAGTTAGTTAGTGGAGTCAAAACGACAGTCGTTGACGTCGAACCATGAAGCGGTGCGTGTTGAATGCGTCAAAGAAGACGCTCGGCACGCTCTTGGTCACAATAATATCGAAGAAATGGACCCAGTCTTTTCCAATCGAATATTGCAGCACCTAAACACCCAATTATGGATCGTTTTGGGATAGTAGAACTTGAATCGCATATTGTGCGATGAGAAGAAGCACCTACTGCGTTGGTATGTTCCCACGAACTATTGGTGAGAAGGAACATGCGTTTCTTGGCATTGCTACTGATGTGCTCGAGCGTCGTTCGAATGTTGGCGTTATAGCGCAAGAGCGCTTCGGGTGTTGCGAGCAGTGTCGGCTACGTCCACAGTATATTTTGTGAATGCGCCGTGCAATTGCGAGAAAAAGAGGGAGTCGACGCACAAGAAAATCCGCTTCGTAGTACGCCGTCGCTGCGTCAAATGCAATCGCGCTCAAAACACTGTAGGCCGACTAGAATATACAAAACATTTTGAAAATGCAGTCGCAGAACTAGATAATGACGCATCGTACCCGTGGTAAAATAAACTCCATTTCGTGGAGCACTTCGTCTTGGGGACGCACATACCCGATTTCTTCGTCGGTAATCTAGCGTCCTCGTTGTTAGGTATTCCATCCGAGACGATGGTCCGTCTACCGCGCCATGCTCGTAAATGTCAATGAGCCAAGCAAACAGCTGAGGAAAGATCATCTCGGGCACGGTGTGAATGATCATCCAGTCCGTCTCGGTGCGGCGTGGGAGCGGGTACTGCCAATTCAGCTGGTGCATCGGAATCTCCCGCGACCCGTGGTACCCACTGAGGATGTCGCCGTTGCTGCCGAAAAACAAAAAGTTGCCCCGCACCGTGTCGATGGCGAGTCCACGATGGGCCAGGTGCGGCTGCCAGCCGGGAGCGCCATTGGTTTTGAGATTGAGAAAAGCCTACACCACCATAGTATTGCAAATATAAGGAAGAATTTAGCACGCGGTACGGCTTGGATTTTGGTGTACGCGCGCTCAAACGACGTCTTGAGCACATGCTCGGTCTTGAACTCGGCGAGCGTGTGGTCGACGTTGAAGCCGACCCAGTCGTAATGTCGAAACGCAAACTGAAGCGACGGGCGTTGCTAGCCTCGTGGTTCGTTTTGAGCTCAAAGAAGGAACCAACCTCGTGCAAGTACTTGGCCGCGCTGCTGTCGCTTCGGAACGTCATGTGCTTGGCCCGCATCTGGATCGCGTGTTGCGCGTACAAGTGCAGAAAGTGCGATTTGTGCGAGTCGGCGCATTCCTTCCAAAACTCATCGGTCTACAGATAAAAGACAATATTGTCATTCTCGAACAAACATATGGGTATGTACCTGCGCCAATGGTAGCCACGTCTCGGTCGGCTCGTCACAGAGGCTTTGAAAGTCATCAGACGTCACACACGCCGCGATGCGCTCCGTGTGCCGGTGCAAATACGCCTACAAGCGAAAGTTTCAGTACGATCCGATTGCGATAGTTGAAGTCGACAACCATGACGATCGAGACCAGACCGACGCAGCCGTTGACCAAAATGTGGTCCATGACCCGAAGCCGCAGCTGGGCGGGGAACGAAGGACTCAGTGGGAGCAGCAGTAGAGTCGTGAAGCATTCGACGCGCGGGAGCCGCCAGCCCACGAGCTTGGCGTGCACCTTGGCGTTCTATTGGCCAGCTCAAATTGCTCCATAACGAGGAGAGAAGAAGCTACCAGCGTCTGCAGGACCGACTCGAACGTGTCAAAGACGATCGGCGTCGTGTCACCGTACGGCAGAATGCACCGGTCGTTGTGCGGCAGTTGCTCCCGCTACCCCAGGACAGATAGGAAAAACGTGTGGTGACGATGTAGCGTCATACGTGCAGGATAAAGGTGAGGACTTTGATCAAGTCGGAGCGCGCGTGGAGTTCGGGGAGAAGGATACTGCTCATCGCAAGCACCTAGTACGCGCGCACTTCAACACCCAACGCCCACCATTCGGTCCATACAAACGGCGCCAGCGTGGTGTCAATGAGCACGAACTTGGAGTCCTTGAGCTCCGAGACGAGCTCGACCATGTGCTTGTCGTCAAGTAGCGTGGACGGACGTTCTTGGCGAAGTCGGCGGCCGCTGAGCACGGACGCGTCCGGGTTGATGGCCATAGGGGCCACCATGGCTTGCGTCGGCACCGCTGTCGGTCCGCCCGTCGACGCCGAGGCCACGAACGAGATGAAGCCCTACCACCTATACTTCAAGCTGCCGCAAGCGTGATCGAGTTTGACCTGGGACATCTTGGCTTTGGAGCGCGTCTTGAGCTCGGTCGAAATGACGTCCATCCAAAACGCCCGTCGACGCAGCGACGACGGCAAGCCCGAGGCGACCATGGCCGTAAAGTTCTTGACGCTCATGCCGTGCCACGCGACGAGGTCCTCGGTCGCGCTGCCGCGCCGGCCCTTACGCGTCGGCGACGTCGTTGGCGCCATCTTTTGTCGTTTCGCTTGAACCGGCGCCCTGGAATAGGTCCTTTCGACTAACTAGCTGCATCAACGACGACTGAACGGCTCGACGAGGCAAGAGACACCAGGTTGGCGGTGGTCGCACCGGACCCGTCGCCTGAAGCAAGGTCGTCATATCCCTGGCGCAGACGAAGCGCAGACGATCGATGAAGAGAATGAATACAATGTGGATTTAGTATAGTAGAGTATCGAGAGACTTCTATTAATTGCCGAGAAGGTCGTAGTCGTCGAGCTTGTCGTTGTACTTGAGGATCGTGCGCTTGATCTTGGAGCTGTCGACCCACGTGACAAAGTCCTCGAACGACCGCGTGACCATAAAGGCCGGGTCCGTCACCGTCGTGGGCCCGACGCGCACGTGGCCTTGCTCGACAAACGTCGTCGCTTCCTTGATGTTTTCCGACATCTTGAGACGCACCATGACGACGGGCAGGCGCCGCCGGCACATGGCCGAGACGTTGAGCTCTTCGGCCTTGAGGAGGCTCTTGGTACCGTTGATGAGGCCCATCTGATAGAGCTTCTCGAGCAGCGCTTCCGTGGTCTTGATACGGAACGGGTCGTTGGCCGGGCGCTTCTTGAGGCGCGCGACGAGCCGGCCGATCTCGCCGACGACCTTGTTGTACTTGTGGTACTGCTCGCGGTCGGGCAGGCGGTAGCGGCGGATGACCTTGATCTCATGGATGTTGTTCTCGCTGCGCCAGTCGAGCAGGTCGACCTTCTTCAGGAGCTTCTTCTCATGGAACTTGAGCTGGCGCATGCTACTTGGGCTTTTAGTTAGTTCAATCTACTGCGTCATCATAACCAAGCCAACCAATCGTTTCCGAGATGACCTTGCTAATAGCACATAGTGCTTGTAACGAGGTCCAACCAGTGCATACTATTTCCGTGTATTTGAAGTGTCCAATAGTGTTCTTTTTGTCGAGCGGCGATAGGCTATAGGCAGTTGCTAGTATTTCAAGGGTTGAAAGCTGCACCGTGCACTAGCCATGGACCGTGTAGAAAAGAAGAGAGGCTATGGTACCGACTGTATCGCGCGTGCGAGAGTATGGGATGAATGAATGCATTTGGCATTGCGCGTGACTAGAACATACACTATTTATGCGAAGACCGGATACTGCGTATCCGGAGATAGAAGATCGAACTCGCGCGAAAAGGCGCAAGCAGTCAGATATCGACAAGTATGGAGGCGCGCCCGCCCCGCCCCGCACCGCGCAGCATGGACTGGGTCGACAAAGACGTGGCAGAAGAGCGACCGGCAGCTGTCGTGGCGCTACCGCCGGCGCCGGCGCCACGCATTGCGCCGACTGCGGAGCCGTTCGCCGGCCTCGCCCGCAAGCGCATCGTGCCCCGAAGCTTTTCTGAGAATGAGGCCGCGCCGTCCGAAGAGAAGGCGTCGCCGCGCATGACCACGCGAACCAGTGCGAGAAGCTACGACGAGGCAGCAACCTTCTTGCCCAAGGTATCCTTCGTGTCACCAAGAGCACTATCAATGCAATTCTAGTCGCGAGCAACGCTCGTGGAGGAGCTCACGGCCAAGTACATGGGCGAGGCTTCCACGCGCCCGCGAGAGCTGTCACCACCTATGACGTCTGCATCGCTGAGCTTCCACGAAGCGTCTTTGCATCGCGCACCGAGCTACGTGCCACCTTCGCCCATGACCGCATCGTCCATGAGCGACCAGAACGCATCGTACATCGCAACGATCCAGCCGTCGAGTGTGTCCGAGGTTGCCGCGGCTGGTACACTGCTGCATATTCCTCGGCGGCTCATGCGTGGGCATAGACCACGTGGTGCATCGGCTAATGCAAGACGCATACCGGGCCATTGACGAGATGAAGCAGGCCCATCAAGTGCTCTTCAATAGCGACACGGTAACTCTGACCACATGTGATGGAATCTATGAAGTTGACTTTACCGTAGCAACCGCAGCGCTACGACAGCATTCTGGCCGAAGCAGCAGCCACGAGCGTCGAGACTGCGACACGCGCGCTGACTCGGGCCCGCGATCACTTCCGTGACTATTGCTCTGTTGCCACGCAATTTGCACAAGATGACTCGATTGCGTCATCATCTTCCGTCCGCGAGGTTCTTGGCTCGCGTCTGTAGCTCCAATGCCTGATAGACGCATCTAGTTCGCGTATGCACTCGAGGCGAGGTCGCAAGGTGATCGCTACGAGCCGTCGGAGCTACGAGAGTCGCCATCGAAATCAAAGTCAGCTGAGAGCTGGTCGACGTACGTAGCTGGACGAGAAGCGACACGCGAGGCCACGCACTCGTCACCTGAGGCAGCCAAATACTCGAAAGCAGAGGTTTACTATGCTTCGGCTCCGGCCCGTGCGTGGTCACCAAGCTCCGAGCCCGTCGACGCTCGTCCCAGCATTGGCGCGTACCAAAGTCCAGAAACCTTCCAGCCCACATGTATGAGTGCCAGGTCGTTCTTGGACCGTCACCAAGACGAGAACACGGGACGAGGAGGCGAGATGCTGGACAGAAGTCCCACGGCGTTGGACTCTGAGTGGTCGAGTCGCCCACCAGCCAAGAGTTATGAGGTCGACGCATCGTCGCGTTATGCGACGGTGCCAGCACCGTCGCAGCGAAGCTACAGCTTCCAGGAGACCAAGAGCGATCACTACAGCAGTCCTCGTCACGAGAATCTGTCGTTTGCCACAAGAGAGAAGACAGAGCCGACCGAGTACAAGCCAACACTTGCATTTGCCCAGCAGCGTAAGCGTGGTCCTACCCGAATGGGCGCTTGTACATCGCTCTGCGTAGATGCATCTGCAGCGAGCCCTACCCAACCGGTCACAACGCCCGAAGGACGCAACTCGATGTTTGCAGGTACACTTTCATTGGCTAATACGTTGTCGAAACGAGCAAACTGTCATTTTGGCTTAGATTTCGACCGGAAAATGCAGGAAATTCGCATGTCGCTGAGCGCGATTGCGTCGCGCGAGCCGTACACAGGCGGCAACGCGCGCGAAGCGTCGGCACCCGTTGAGACGCCGCAGGCCAACTACCGCGGGTCGTTTGAAGAATACTTAAAAGAGTTCAAGCGCGATCTACACCAGGTATCGTGATATGTTTCAGTGTATCGAGTTGATACCGCAGAGATCGACATCATGTTTGTGCTAGGAACGAGGCTACAGCCAAGAAAGCCCCATCATGGTACGACGTCGCTATCCTACGGGATCTCTATCGAATGGGACGTTCGAATATATTTCTCTGCTTCTAGGACAAGTACAAATCGAGCTCGGATCGACCGTAAGCTCAACTGCGTGGTGGCACCCGATGCAGCCGTGGTTGACAAATGAAATAAGAAATGATATGTATAAACGTCAATGAAGCATTGAGTCAGGACAGCTGTCAGCGTCGCCAGTAACGCCTTCACATTACGATTGCGATCGAGTATTGGACACTTGAGCTTAGAGGCAAAAGGAAAATTGAATTCGATCGACCATTTACAAAGCTAAACCTAAACCCGCTCGTAGACACGATGCATGTTGAACTTCAGCTTGAACTACAAGTTGTCATGGAGAAGAGAACACACGTGCTGGATCGCAGATCCCATGCCGTGACATCGAGCCACACGAGAAATGGAAGTTTCGGTAAATAGAACGTGCTGAGTGGGTGACTTCATCGGTGGCTGAACCTGCGGTGTGCAGGTCTTGCACTCGGTCGATTTTGGCGCCGCCGTACTGGATTCGAGCCGTCGACCACCAAAAGCATCTTTCGAAAGCAATGCCAAAGTTGCGTCGCATTGGTCGCGAGATCAAAGGAGAAACCGCCACGTCATAAAGCCAGCGTATGGTGGATTTTACGTCTGTCACTACGCAACATGGCTACCGGTAAATACCCACAAAACACGTAAAATCGCATACCAGCGGATTGGCCTAGCGGGAAAGCCGCGCAATTGCAG